>NW_017804187.1:1959748-1964007 GCF_001625305.1 Branchiostoma belcheri
CGTGGCTTCTTTGAAGTGAGACGTCAACACTGGGTCAAAGGTAGACTATGTCAGCCCCCATCTTATAATCTTTCTTTCCCCTGTTTTGGAGGGCCCTGAAATTACACTCCTTTTCTTGCTCTCTCTTCCCTTCTTTCTATCCCTGCCTCTTTCTTTCCTTCAGCACCAAATAAAAAAAAAACACCCCCTGCTGTTTTCCAGGCTGATGCAGGGTTTGCTGAAGTTCATGAACATCGGCTCCTCTCTGTCTGCAGCCAACGCTGTCGGCACACTCAACAACCTCGCCATCGATAAAAAGTAAGCAATGTTCTCTTTCTTCGTCATCGTAATTTACAACAATTTTGGATTCAGTAATGAGATAATAATTGTTACTTTTTAAGAAGTTAAATTCACTTACTAGTACTAGGGGCTTGTTGTAGTAGTAGTAGTAGTAGTAGTAGTAGTAGTAGTAGTAGATCCCTTAACCGTGACGGTTGTAGGGGCATCATGACAGCCAGCAGCATGTCTGGACTTGACATGATGACTCCTCAGGCTTATAATCTTGGCGGCGCCTATCTACTCTCCATGATTTTGGCTGATACAGACGGGGTTCGCCAGGCCTCCGTCCGGGTGATTTGTAGTACTAATAATAGTACTTGTGCTAGCTTGTAATGATTCTTTTGTTGTCACCTCTATGCACAATAAAAGTCTCCATTCATCCTGTCATTCCCAGGTTTCTGATGCAGTTCAGAGACAGTTTTGAGGAGACCGTTCTGCCAGCCTTTGAGAACATCATGGTAGGTCATACTAAGCTAACAATTCAAATCATAAAGAAACCTTACGATTTAGCTTGGTACGTTATGGCAGACATGAGGCCTCTCTGTCATGTTAATTTTGTTGATAGTATAAACCAGTAGGATTTCACAAGCTATTAAACTGCAGTTTGCATCAGAACCAGTTATTGTTGCCCTGAAGAAGGTGACAGACAGTCACTGACACATTGGATGTGAAAGCCCACTATTCGGTTGTTAAATAAAGAACCCTGAAGTTCTTCTACATGCTATATTCACAGTTGCGTATGTTGTTTCCAGACCAGATGTTCTGAGATCAGTGTGACAGTTCTACCCAGCTGTGTGTCTATGGTCAGTAACATGGCAGTGGACCCTGTACTCAGGAGATTGATGTCTGCAAGGGCTCAACTCTGGGGGGCCTGCCTACAGGCTATGGTAAGGAGATACTTGTACATTGTGTGTATCCTAGCTATCCCTTGTCTTCTCTTACCAAATCTTATCTTAGAAAGTACATGGTCAGTAGCATGCAAGGGCTCAACTTTGGGAGGCCTGACTACAGGCTATGGTAAGGAGATATCCTACATGCCTTCTCTCAGCACTCTGTCTTATTAAGTAGGAAAATACATGGTCAGTAACATGGCAGTAGACCCAGTACTCAGGAGTCTGCAAGGGCTCAGCTCTGGGAGGCCTGTCTACAGGCTATGGTAAGGAGATATCCTATAGCTGTGTCTTCTCTTATATGACTCTTATCTTGGAAAATACATGGTCAGTAACAAAGCAGTAGACACAGTACTCAAAAGATGCATGACTGCCAGAGCACAACTTTGGGAGGCCTGCCTGCAAGCTATGGTAAGGACATATCCAACCACTAGTTCTAGAAAATACAGTATCAAAGCGGTGGACCCAGCTAGTACTCAAGAGATGCCTGTTTGCTTTAACACAACTCCGGAAGGCCTGCCTACAAGCTACATTTTTTATGGCAAGGATATATATACCTTTTGTCTACTCTCACCACTCTTGTAATCTGAATTACACAAATATGTACATGCATTGGTCAGTAACATGGCAGTGGACCCAGTACTGAGGAGACTCATGTCTGCAAGGGCACAACTCTGGGAGGCTTGTCTACAGGTTATGGTAAGGACATATCCAACCTGTGTCTTGTCTTCTCTTACCTAACTCTTACCCATCCATCCATCCATCCATCCATATATATCCATTTACTACTGTATTCTGCATCTGCAGTTGTTGAAATGTCCTGCCTTCATTTTCTTCCACTGTGTCTCCTGAGCTTCCTTAGCTCTCAGAGTTTATTTTTTGTTGTAGTAGGGACAATGGAATGCAAGGCAAACACTACCGACTTGGCCATTGCACCACTGCAAACAGTTCAATATATACCGTATGGGAATGAATTTGTATTTCTGTGATAACCTGTAGGACGTGTGCCTGTCCGACCAGACTAAGTATGACGAGGTTTTGGAGGCCATGACTGGTCTGATGGTCAACCTCACACTCAAACCTTCTGCTGTTACACAGGTACTGTCTTATCTTACGTTTGTATAACCTTGTTTTGTACAATACTGCCTTTAGGCATTATATATACTAGTACCTATACCAGGCTTCTGAAGTGGCTGGAAAGAGTAGAAATTGGCCAAATAGACACTAACACGCCAGGGGAGTTGTACTCCTTCAGCTGACCACCTCCCCTGGCATGTTGCATGTCTATTTGACATATTTCTACTCTTTTAAGCCACTTATGAAGTCTGATAAGGTCTCGGACCGGAGTTTTTTTTAAGATTTTGGATCCGGCGGACACCCTCAGACCGAAGGGCTATAACTCCGCCAAAAAAAGTACGCCGGGAAATCTCATTACATCAGTCAACGGAGGTTTCCAGCCGGCTTCCGATACAATTTTGGTTATTGTCCGTCGACTCTATAATTTGGGTAGAAACTGTAGTTAAACGTAAATTTTGGATACGAAAAATGTAGTTTTTTTGCAGTTTTTTCAACGGACCTGCTTGGAAAAAACGAATTTTCCCAGGCTAACGGCTTATATGCTGAAATAGCTTACTACTTCCTGTTTCTGAAAAACAGAAAAAAAATATAGGTTGTTGCGATAAGTTTTTCGCAAAATCCGGTGACGCGAACCCCTAGAAATTCCACATAGAACGCAGCTATTTGGGTCATCAGGCGACAAACCGCATCACCCTTGCTCGCGGACTAATACCAAAAACGCTTCGCTGGCCGTCCAACTTCACCGCGCCGAAAACACTACAATCCCAAGGCTTTTTGATCAATTCAAAACCTAGTTGAAAATCTACAGCGATCGCCGAGCTATGGGGAGCCAAACCTAGCGTGACAACCTCGCAGATCCGGCGATTTACTGCGCACTATTTGGAACCCTGGTCAGAATTAAACTCCGACCCGGAACCTTAAGGAGATTATTTTTCATAAAAAATTATCATAATTCTTCAGAAACATCATATCTACCATATATCCAAATTTCACATGTCTGCGATGAGTACTTTTCCCGCGGGAGAGGTTTAAAGTCATGTGAAAAATGCAGTGTTCTAAGGCTATATTGCCAAGCCTCGGGTCCCAGGGAGCGTCACAATGGAGCAATTAGAAAACTACCGTTATTTCAAACATGGCTTTTCTCAAAACGGTTATAACGGAAATAAAAGTCTGCTCGTGTCCTTGGCTATTGATATATGTGTTCTTTTAGTGGTTTCGGTGCCGCATACTTGCAGAAAACGTTCTTAACAGTTGGTATCGATGACGTCAGGCAGTGACGTCATCGGGTCCCCTGGGAAAACAGCATGGGGTCGCGTTTTAGGTTCGTCGCTTCAAAGTAAAAGGAAGAATTCGTCAGATTTCGACCTTGAATGATAGACCAGCGTTCGCACTTTCCGAATCAAACGCGTCCGACACCAAACTCTTCACTATTTCGCCGTGAATGGCCTATTAAGTAGCAAAGCGCTCCTTAAATGTGTGAAAGGCTGCATTATTACGAGGTGCAAAACACAATCTGGGTGATATTGCCGTGGCTAGGAGCAAGAAGTTGAAATAAACGCTGTAAAGATGTGAGGAGTACTTATTAGGCTATCACTTGACACCACCCAAAGGAAAGAAAGTCGCGAATTTAAGGAGCCCTGAACCGAACATCAGAAAACCCAGTTTTGCCTTAAGAAGGCTTAAAACACTTCGATTTTGCTGTTAAATGTCAGTTTAAGTCACCATAAATAGAGAGACTTCGCCGAAATTATACGAAAGTCAAATTCAGAGGTCGACTCATATAAAATGACATAGAAAGTGAATTCATGCAAGAACTGTTTACCTTCCAGAAACGATTAAAATTGCCCTGACGGGGATTTCGGGGGGGGGGGCGGGAAAGGGGGAGGGGGGCGGCCGTAGGGCCTGGGGCATGAATATACGGACTTTTTTACTCGAAAGAAGCAAAATGATGCGGTTTTTGTCAGAATCGGATAA
>NW_017804187.1:1965029-1977696 GCF_001625305.1 Branchiostoma belcheri
ATGCGCCGTGCTTTAAGGTCTCGGACCGAGTTTTTTTAAGATTTGGATCCGGCGGACACCCTCAGACCGAAGGGCTATAACTCCGCCAAAAAAAGTACGCCGGGAAATCTCATTACATCAGTCAACGGAGGTTTCCAGCCGGCTTCCGATACAATTTTGGTTATTGTCCGTCGACTCTATAATTTGGGTAGAAACTGTAGTTAAACGTAAATTTTGGATACGAAAAATGTAGTTTTTTTGCAGTTTTTTTCAACGGACCTGCTTGGAAAAACGATTTTCCCAGGCTAACGGCTTATATGCTGAAATAGCTTACTACTTCCTGTTTCTGAAAAACAGAAAAAAAATATAGGTTGTTGCGATAAGTTTTTCGCAAAATCCGGTGACGCGAACCCCTAGAAATTCCACATAGAACGCAGCTATTTGGGTCATCAGGCGACAAACCGCATCACCCTTGCTCGCGGACTAATACCAAAAACGCTTCGCTGGCCGTCCAACTTCACCGCGCCGAAAAACACTACAATCCCAAGGCTTTTTGATCAATTCAAAACCTAGTTGAAAATCTACAGCGATCGCCGAGCTATGGGGAGCCAAACCTAGCGTGACAACCTCGCAGATCCGGCGATTTACTGCGCACTATTTGGAACCCTGGTCAGAATTAAACTCCGACCCGGAACCATAAAGGCTAAACACTGTTACTGTAACAGATATACAGTACAACATGTAAATACAAGATGCATAAGACATTGCAGATCAGCTTAGGTCTTAACTCTCATGCTTGGTCTTTTGAAGTAAGTCTTATCAATGTCATGTTAATTTTTTTCACCCCAGGAAACTGTAGTAGCTGTAGCCACTGTGTCCAAGACCCAAGGCCTGCTGGACAGCCCTAACACAACCATAGTTCAGGTTTGTTTGCTCAACTGTGCATTGTTGGTGAAGTCTGCCATCTCTGATTGCATGATTGTTTTTTTGTTGTGTACAAGAAGGTTCTTTATACATCAACTAGTGGGTTTTCACTCAAAATTTCAGTGACCGTCTGTCATCTTCTTCAGGGCAACAATGACTGGTTCTCAGATTCATACTGCAGCTACATGTAGGTGTCGCTGCTGCAATGTTACACGTGCAGTCCCAAATGTAGAACTAGTTAATGTTGCCCTGAAGAAGGTGACAGACAGTCACCAAAACGTCAGATGTAAAAACCCACTGGTTGTTAAATAAAAACTTTTTGTACAGTCTCTTGCCAACCTGTCTGTTCTAATCATTCTTTATTCATGCATGAGATGCTCAGATCGGCCTGTAGTCTTGTTCTCATTGAGATCTTGAAATTGTTCCTTAAACATTTTTGTTGTTGTTGTTGTTGTTGTTGTTCAGAGGACAGCAGGTATTTTGAGTCACATCCTCCCCCTGTCAGATGAGAGTGTGAAAGTTTGCCAGAACACAGCACCCATCAGACTCTTCAGACTGCTCAAGGTAACACTTTATTTAGTCAATTGTTTCATGTCTTGGCCTGATATGTACTATTCTTACAGTGCATAAAACAAGTGCAACCTGTATATACTTGTTTGTTTGTTTGTTTGTTTGTTTGTTGTTTGGCTACAGACATAGGGTAGGCCATCTACCCCTGTGGCTATTGCAAAGGGCTTGCCCTGCTGACAAGACATGATTATATGTATTATATGAGCAGCTACAACAATCTACAACACTATAACCTGTATATTAATAAGTATCTGAATTGATATATATGTGAAGAAAAAAATACATATCAAATCAGATACTCACAAGTTACACTACAATGTATTGTCATCAGACTCATTCTTTGAGTCACTGGTGAAAGATAGCAAATTCTGCACACATGTATAATGAATCTGAATCATATAACTTCTTAGAGAATTCTTCCAGTTGCTTGAGATTCATTTTGTATTGCATATCAACCTAACAACTTGATTTGATATTCTCCATTTTGTCCCTGACAACAGGACCCTGAACTCCAGACTGTGAAGTACGCCATGAAGGCCCTGGCAGCCTGTACTAAAGACAGCGACGCAGCAAGGAAAACTGTCATACAGCAGGACAACAGTAAGAGTCTATTCTCTACTTTTTCCTTTCACATCCAAGTCAGTTTCTACATCCAACACCTAGCTGTAGAATAAGTCAGAACGAGTTATTGTTGCCCTGAAGAAGGTGGCAGATGGTCAACGAAATGTCAGATGTGAAAACTCACTGGTTGTTGCGCAACACTTACTCAAGCAGCTGGATAATTTGAATATTAATAAGAAAGGTTGTTGAATAAAGAGCATTCTTAACAGTCATTTCATCATCGATTGTTTTTATTTGTCCAGGGACTACTAATTGCCATTGAGTTGTTTTTCAAAGTGCTCTGCAGGCAAACACAGCATGATAAAATGACAAGTATAACTTATATAAGTATAAGTAGCAAATCAATAAATAATTACAATTAATAGTAAAAGTATATAAAACCTTCAATATAAAATTCTCTTTGCCAACTCAATGAAATTCTTCACAGACATTGAAACCCTGAGAAGTCTTCTAAAGGCAGAAGACGAGACACTCCAAGCAAACAGTTCCCTGTGTATCGGCCACCTTCTGAACGACAAAGCCCTGTGCCAGAGTCTTTATGGTACAGACATTGTCATGGAGCTTTTGAAGCACGTGGCAGACCACAGGAACTCTGTAGTGCAGCAGAACTGTGCCATCGCACTGGCTACACTGGTACAGGAGGATAGAAGGTAGGGAGGTGTGTGTGTGTGTGTGTGTGTGTGTGTGTGTGTGTGTGTGTGTGTGTGTGTGTGTGTGTGTGTGTGTGTGTGTGTGTGTGTGTGTGTGTGTGTGTGTGTGTGAAGTATGTAGCAGACCACAGGAACTCTGTAGTGCAACAGAACTGTGCCATCGCACTAGCTACACCGGTACAGGAGGATAGAAGGTAAATACTATGCGTGCGTGCGTGCGTGTGTGTTTGTGCGTGTATGTGTGTGTGTGTGTGTGTGTGTGTGTGTGTGTGTGTGTGTGTGTGTGTGTGTGTGTGTGTGTGTGTGTGTGTGTGTGTGTGTGTGTGTGTGTGTGTGTGATTGAATGTGTGTGTGTGTGAGTGTGTGTCTGTGTTTTGTAGAATCAGTGAGGTACATGTACTCTGGTACGGCAGTAGGTTTTGCCTATGACTATCATCAATGGATATGGCAGTTTTAATTCATGGTGATCATGATTTAATCCTCTTTATTTTATTTTCCAGACACATTGACAGATTACGAGAGCTGGATGGCCTGGGAATTCTCCACGACTGCATGAAACTTTTCAACTAGGGATGTTTTTCTACTCAACTTTTTGTACTGTAGAATTTTTCTATATGAAGGTGCCTTATACATGTAGATAATATAATAATGTAGTGTGGAGGTGTGAATGGTTATCGTTTGTATCAAGATGGTTTGATAATCAGTGTGTGGTAATTTTTATTATGATTATTGTCTAATTATTTTAATTATTTTGCAATGTATAGTAGTTTCTATAGATTTTATTAAGTGTTTTATTCATTTCTTGTAACTGCCTAATATGCATAATTCAGCGACTTGTACTATGTACAAGTCGCTGCAATGTATTTTAGTGTATTGCTTTCAATTGAAACAATAAACCAATTATAATGTGTTAATTATCTTTCATTTACATTTGTAATATTAGATAGCTGGTAATGGCTACAAAATGTAAAATAAAGTACAATGTATTTACAAGCATTATATCGGTAGTAAAAGATCGAAATGGTTGAAGTGATATTTCTTAGTAATACACGGAAAATGGTTATACAGGATGAGTTGCCTATTGTTGCATTTTTTTGTTTTTGTTTTGCATATCCAGTAGTCGACCTTTCGGTGTAACACACCAGTTATGTACAGTAGGTACAAGCTGCATAAGAACAGACTGTAAGATTTGAACCACTCACACCAGGAAGGGACCCTACTCTTTTTGATAAGTGCAGTGGGATCTTCAACATGCTCAAGGTGTGGCTGTCCCCAATCAAGGGACCTCTAGCTTTACGTCTTATCCAAGAATCATTTAGATGATGTCCATAACTGAAGGTACACACCCATTTTCACCTGAGTTAACTGAAGCAAGAGGTGTAAAGTGCCTTTCCCAAGTGCATAACACTGGGGCCTGCCAGGGGTTCGAACCCTGAACCCTCAGATTCTGTGTCAACAACCCTCTAACCACCAGACCACCTTGCTACCATGTTATGCTCTTTTACACCAAGCCTGGACCAACAATGCCCTTCATGGGGTTTGTGTAGAATTGCGTGAAGTGGTGTTTGTGAATGAAGGGCTTTCCAAACTTGAAGTGGCGTGCAGTTGGTTCTAGTGGTCACTCTGTAACTGGTGCCTGACCCAGTATTACTTAGTCTCCATAGCATGCCAAAAACTGGGAGTTTTGGGGGTCTTCAGGGTCTTTGGGAGCTTTTATGTGCTATTTTCTGATTGCATATAGACAACATAGCCGGCCTAGTTGAATTACCCCCGTTTTTAGAACTGGACTGATCAGAAAACAGCCGAAGACCACCAAACCCCCAGTGCATGCTATAAGCCTGCTACGGAGGCTAGGTATTACTGTACAGTCCAGTGGGCAAAATATGTTGATGTATGTATAACAGTATTATCCTGGTCATGATATCATAATAGGCAAATACAATGTAAGTTGATTCATATATAACAGTATTGTCCTTGTTATGATATCATAATTTCATCATGATTGTTGTTACATTGCATCCACAGACTAAGTCTTCCCTAGGCTATATATAAGGCTGGCTAACATTTCAAAGTTTATTATATCATAACATTACAAACATTGGTGGTTTTGCTGCATAAGAAGACAAGAATTTTCTTAAATTATCCGTGCTAGATGCATTTTTAGGGTGGGTTCGTATCCTGAGAATATGAAAACCTTACATGTAATTTTTTTCTGCAAATAAAGGGAAAAAATTGAAGTTGGTGATCCAAGAAACGGGATATGTATTGCTGTTGCCCTAGGTTCTGTTCTAGGTTACCGGTAATTGAGTTTGTGCTAACATGTTAATCCCCTTCTTAAAAGTGTTTTGCCCGTAACAAGCCACGCCCATATAACATGCGCTGATTACTAGTACCTTAATCTGGGATCAACCCACTCTAGCCTCCACCAGGCTTTCCTTATGGGCCCTTCATAAGTGTAGCCTCTACCAGGCTTTCCTAAGGCCATTCCTAAGTGTAGCCTCTACTAGGCTTTCCTAAGGCCATTCCTAAGTGTAGCCTCTACCAGGCTTTCCTAAGGCCATTCCTAAGTGTAGCCTCTACCAGGCTTTCCTAAGGCCATTCCTAAGTGTAGCCTCTACTAGGCTTTCCTAAGGTCATTCCTAAGTGTAGCCTCTACTAGGCTTTCCTAAGGTCATTCCTAAGTGTAGCCTCTACCAGGCTTTCCTAAGGCCATTCCTAAGCGTAGCCTCTACCAGGCTTTCCTAAGGCTCTTTCCTAGGCTTCGTGAAACGGCTGGAAATAATAGAAATCTGCCAAATAGACAGATAACATGCCAGGGGAGTTGGTCTGCGCTCAAGAGTGCAGTTTGTCGCGAACTGCTCTCCTAGCCTCTACCAGTCTTCAGGAGGCGGGTGGAAAGAGTAGAAATTGCAATCTCCAAGCAGATCAATACAGTGGCATGCCAGTATCCAAGGTGGCATATAACGGGCACTCCTTTGGCCAATGCATACTGCCTTGCCACAGTATGATCTGCTTGAAGATTAGAAATTGGCCAAATAGAGAGATACAATATATAGTAACATGCCAGGGGAGTTGGTCCGCTTGAGAGTATAGTTTGTCGCACCTGACATATTATCTGGGCAATTTCTACTCTTTTTCTAGCCACTTCCCGGAGCCCGGTAGAGGCTACGCTTAGAAAGAGCCTCAGGAAAGCCTGGTAGAGGCTACCACTAGCGTACAGCTGATGTGCCGAGGACTGGGCAAATATTTGTGTTCAGCTCACAACACGCCGAGTGCCTAAAAGCCTAGGATCAATAATCTTTATCCCGCATATTGTTCGCACATAGGAGAGGCTGGACACACAGGAATGCGCTGTTTCAACCCAAGATACTGTAACTTTCGCTAAAAAAAGTTACTCAAGCAACTGGATATGATTTTCGGGAAACGGTCAGACGTTTCAGGTAGCATCCACTACTTTCGTCAGTGACACTAGAGTTGTCAGAAAAGCAGGTTTATAAGTATGAATTCGAAGTATTGTAACTTTCATTATACAGTCGGGTGCCTTAAGACTGCATCATTAAATCAGTGATGAATTAATTAAAAGTTGAGAAAAAATAGTTATACTAATGCAGTGTCCCAGAATGATACCACTTTATACACACTTCATATAGGTGTTCAGAACATTCCTGAGTAGATTTCATTTTTTAATGTGCCTAAATTGTGAGAGTTGCTGTTACAGAATAATTAATTAAAACTTGTATAATTCTGAGTGCAGTGGTCATCAGAAATTGTTACTGTAACTGTAACAGTAAATATGCACTTCTGAAGTGTTTATGTTATGTGTGTAGCTAAGATGGTAGGTCGAAGTCCAGGCTACACTGCCTATATACATTCTCAACTTCCCTATCTTTTACAAGGATTTCATTATACGAAGACAAAGGTCCCGTCACTTCAAATGTGTACATGACATTCTTCTGATCCTTATATTTTCTGTAGCCGCATTCGCCGCATTTGTTGTGAGGTTTCCGAGCAGAATGTAGCTGAACCTAATCTCCAAGCAGATTTTTAGTTGACCGCAAAAGACAGTATCAAATTGGCCAGACTGTAACCATTGGCATTGGGTGGCCAATGGTTACAGTCTGGCCAATGGATACTGCTTGGCCAATTTGATACTGCCTTTGCGGCCACATAAACATCTGCTTGGCGATTAACTGAATCAACGGCCGACAAGGATGTTTAGTGTTTTCCTAAACAAGACAGCCACTATATACATATATATCCCAATAAGAATGCCCTAATCCGTGAATAGTTTCATCAGGTTGGTAAGGCACTGAATAAAGAGACTCTTTTTACACAACCACGTGTAGATATGTGAATATTGTACGTTTCGGAATGCATCTATAGCAGCGACACCTGTGATGCAGTGCAATGTGAATCAGTCAGAATTGCCCTGAGGAAGGTGACAGACGGTCACCGAAACGTCGGCTGAATAAAAACTTGGTTGTGTAAAAAGAGTCTCTTCATTCAAGAATGCCCTAAATTTGCGGTCTTACGCATGATGTGACCAGCTAGGCCCTTACTCAACACGTACGAGTGGTTGACCGGGGAAACAGTTTGGTTACTCCGGACACGGATTGTTTTTTGATGAACTTTTCCGCCGCCCTCTCAGGCGAACGAGCCCGATAAGAAGTTAACCATTGACTCCGTGTTTGGGGAGCCTTTCTTGTGGAATAGGTGCGAAATTGTAGTTGATAAGGAAAGAGTTGAGTTGTTGTGTCAGTGTCCACATATGCTTGTGTTAATGCTTTCAGTGTCCACATGTGCTCAAATCAGCTTACTGAAGTCTTTTGTTCTGTTACAAATAGGCAATACTTCGGCAAGGCTTTGTGTAAGTTAGGAGTCGGGCGCTTCCGTCGTGCGATTGTCTTGCGACTGCAAGCCGACTGAGTTCTTCTGGTAGTTGTGTATCTGTCGTGCAAAATTCAGCGGTCATGTTATAACTTAATGCTTTGAGTGTCCACATGTGCTCAAATCAGCTTACCGAAGTCTTTTGTGTAGTTACAAATAGGCAATACTTGGGGCGAGGTTTTGTGTAAGTTGGGGGCCGGTCACTTCCGTCGTATTATTGTCGTGCGACTGCAAACCGACTGAGTTCTTCTGGTAGTTGTGTATCTGTCGTGCAAAATTCAGCTGTCATGTTATAAGGAAAGGGCTGTCTTAGAATCTGGTCGGTGATTGGTTCTGTCACAGTTTGCTTGAAAAGTCTACAATATCAAAATCGTGGGACGACGTACGGAGAGTCTACTAAAGCGCGCAGTTTCTGTATTTTCAAAGGGATCGACCGACACTTTTAAGAAGTGGTACCGTTAATTTCTGTCTCTCTTCTAATCTTCAAACCAAACTCTATTGAATGTGTAGGGATAACTTTATGACTATATAAACTTCATCTATTGAAAATCGATGCTTTTGGTTGAATATTGCAAATATATGATGATCATTGACACTTATGGTGACTAAATTAAGGTGTAACTTATCTCGTACTCGAAGAAAGAAATACAACTTCAGCAAACTCAAAAGACCAATTTCCTCGGCTAATCGGGCCAACGTTGTAGTGTTGTTTTTCTTGATTACGCCGGTTGCCAGGTTTAGATGTTTGAAAGGCGTTGGACGATCCGCGGCGCCTGCCGTTGCCAGGATACCGGCTGTCATTCTCCCGCCATCAGAGGTCAGGGGTCAGCTGTTATCTGGTGCGAAAAGCGCTTCCGCTGATGCCGATACGCGCAGGTGTCAGAGATTTTAACACAAGGAGGCATGTACGTGGGTAATAGCCTCTACCAGGCTTCAGAAGCGGCTTGAAAGAGTAGAAATCGGTCAAATCGGCGTTGTTTTACAATATTTAGAACTCATTTCTTTCTTAATGTTGGAGGAGGCCCACCGTTAAAAAGTGAATTGCAAAAGTGCAACGGAGGATGATTTCGTCGAATGTTTTTCCTTGCAATTTACTGTTGACTATCCGCCATAGCAACTACACAGTGTACAGATACAAAAGGGTGCTTCTCTCTTTGTAAACTGTAAAAGACACGGCCCACATGTGTCTCTTCACAGGTGCGAAGAAAAGGACGTCCCTCGGTAAGGCTTTACCCGCAAATCCATAGAATCCCACAAGGACGGCTACATTAACAATGGCTCTTAGAAACAAATAAACAAACAATTATTAGAGGATGGGAAACATCATTACTTGGTTATAATAAAGACACTGGCGACTTCAGGATGGCCTAGAAAGTCTTATAAAAGAGGCTGGCTAAAGAATTGCTTCAAAAACCTTTTCTCTAATTGTTAGAAGAAGAAGAAAGGAAGGGGAGTCAATAGAAGTCAACAATATCGTCTACTATCTATAGATATGCTTCATAGATTATTAATATGCTACAGTCTACACTCCAATGGAATATTGTGTCTCTATAATAAGAAAATTTGCCGGTCGGACAAAAGTACCTGTTGGAATGGCGCCACTAAAGTGAAGATGCCAAGTTGAACGGAGACGAATTGGAGTGAAAGTTTTTTTTTTCAATTAATTGTAATCTAATGTTCTTGTCAATGCGTCACTGCGGGATGTTGTGAGTTTTGTTGTGTGTTCTGGTCCAGTTGTGTCCTGTGTTTATTTTTAAAAGAGACGCAGTTCCCACAGCAATTATGATCCACCTGTCGAAAGAATGGTACATCCCATGGGAGATGCAATTTTGACAGTAGGGGTGACAGAACTGGTTGCACCGCCTGGCTATGCGCTACTGTGCGCTGCAAAATACACTTATATTATACCAAATTAAAACATCCATGCAATCAGTCTATAAGTTTTTATGTAAAAACTATCAAACTTTCACTGATACCAAGACTGGGAAGTTGTTTTATTTTTGTACTTTCATTCCTTTAAAAAAAGACACACGGACTCAACATGATTTCGGTGATGACGACGGCCAATCTGGAGTAGATATCTCACACGCTCTCAGTGCAGACAACAGCATACAAATTATGATCTCGCCTCGACAAGAAAATCATGCTTACAACCCAGTCTTTTCCTAAACAAAAACCGCCAGGTTGTGACTTCAAACAGGAAACAAGTTTGGGATGTAGCCTCCGTAGCAGGCTTATAGAACTGGGGGTTTGGTTGTCTTCGGCTGTTTTCTGATTAGCCCAGTCAAAAACGGGGGTAGTTCAACCCGGCCGGCTATGTTGTCTATATGCAATCAGAAAATAGCACATAAAAGCTCCCAAAGACCCCCCAAAATCCCCAGTTTTTGGCATACTATGGAGGCTATTTGGGATGCTCCTTCCTGTACCTTTCGTACACAACAAGTCTGTTTGAAGGCTCCAGTGTGTGTGTCCCAGCGCGGGCTTTGTTTGTCTGGTGTTTATTCAAATAATCCACAGTCCCTAGCGACAGAGGGGGCAGGCGACACTGACTGATAGACCATCGGGCAACCAGCCAGTACGCACGAGGCACAGTTTCAGAGCAGACGTGTGCTGTGTAGCGCTAGAGTTTTTCTGCTAGCGTTCAGAGATCGATCGTTATAACACCAGTTCGCGTTCGCCAATGGAAACCAGTCAGCGATATGGGCTCTTCAACCTCTCGTAACCTACCGGGAAGGGCTGTTCTGAACAACCTGCGCCCCCGCAAAGAGGTCATACATGGACCCCTCCAGCTACAACTTTCCGGACGTGCTTGTTGTTATTCGTTACAAGCGACATGTGGCGGCAAGCTAGCTCTGTGAAGTCCTGTGTTTTAGTAGCACATCCTGACAGAAACAATCGTCCTACTCGGTATCCTGACGGAATTGTTGTCAGCGGTCGAGATTTTTTGTCTCCGGAAATTCACCTGTAGACGACCCGAACAAGTGGCCGGTCAGAAATGACGACATCGACGCAGCGACTTTCGAGGCTCGAGCAGACCGAGAGACTGTTTAAAGAAAATTCTCTGAAGGCTATGAGGAACATGCGGCCTATCGGTGTACAGAAACAGGCAGGGAAAGCGGTAACTGTAAGTGTGTTTGGTTTGTGTTTACTATCTATTTCTTGGTTCGGATGTTCAACCCTCACAGCCAGGGCAGTCCAACTAGCCAGTGGCTATTACAAAGGGTTTGTCCTGCTGACAAGACATGACAAGACATTACAGCAACATATAAGGTGGCTTAACAATCTACAAGTGTTTGTGTATTACTAGTGTGTGTGTGTGTGTGTGTGTGTGTGTGTGTGTGTGTGTGTGTGTGTGTGTGTGTGTGTGTGTGTGTGTGTGTGTGTGTGTGTGTGTGTGTGTGTGTGTCTGTGTGTGTGTGTGTGTGTCTGTCTGTCTGTCTGTCTGTGTGTGTGTGGCTTGCTACCATGGTAGACATTATCGGAAAATACTAGTACACAGTGTACGAACAACCGCCACCATTGAACTGCGAACTATAGACTCTCACGGTATCAACCATGCACAACGCCGTCAATAGCATAATCCAACCCGTAAACACTGTACGCTTGTAGGCTAATGGCAAAAGCTTAGCTTAAGTCCTGTATTTCCCCACCGACTAACCAGAGCGCCATAGCGACAGGCAAAGCATGGCGTGTCTTCACCAACTAGACTGGGCGCACTGACTTGTGAAAAAATGTTGTCCCTCCTCGGTTTAACTAGCCTCCACCAGGCCTTTCTACGGGAATACGGATCGTAGAATTCAGCAAAAAAGAGAGTAAAATTGGCCAAGGGAGTCCGGCCGCGGGGAGGTAGTTTCTTTCAAACCTACATGGCGGCCAAACTCCCCTGGCAAATATTCTCCTATATATAGCCAGCGTAGTTAGTCTGGTAGACTAGGGGCACTGACATGTGAAAAAATGTTGTCCCTCCGCGGTTTAACACTGGCCCTAAACATACGTGTGCTTCAAGTACCCGCCTGAGGCAGTGTCACTGTATAACAAACACACATACTTAAACAGACACAAAAGGGCAACGCTCTTGGAAGAATAATCCTTCCGAAAGTCTGGTTAAAATCTTTAATTGTACCAATATATCTTATCCGTCTCCTAGCTAGAATTGTTAACTGAAACTAACAGTCTGATAGCCCGGCTAGGCTGGAAAGACTACGTCTAGGGGGTCTTACTGCTTTTTACATAAACTTTATTATATTGGACAACGATTATAGAAGGTACAGTGTGCAGCATCTACTACTATATATTCATAACAACAAACATATGGGGGCCGTGTGGCGTAGCGGCAGAGTGCTCGACTCGGAACCAAGAGGTCCCGGGTTCGAGTCCTGACATGGCACCGATTTTGTGCCCTTGGGAAAGGCACTTTACACGACTTTCCTCACTTAACTCAAGTGAAAATGAGTATTGCCCTGTCCTGTATTTGTACTCTGTGTTGGTGGCGGCATGAAATAAGTTGATATAACTAACCTAGCTTACTAAAGACTTAGTATGCAGAGAAGGTGCTTTGACAATCATTGTAGGAATTTCTAGCGTTTGCGAGAGGCACACACACACATTTGGGTTTATCAGCGAAGGGATTGTTCATGTCAACACACCTTTGCTCTACTAGTCCCAGTCCTGGCAACTCGGATGTTTGTGACATGGACCTTAATGGCTTGTTGTACTCAGGTTCGGTTATGTGCGGCTGTTGACAGAAGTTTGCCAGTGACTGTGAGAGCTGGGTGTTTGTCTGTGTGCATGTTAGCGTCTCCACACCGCACGCTGAATGGTAAAATACAAGACGAGTCGCTACGCTAGCTTTAGGCGGTGTCCTACACACCTTTTCGGCTGCGAAAGCTCGGCGACCACTGAGCGCTCGCAGGGCGACCAATTTTTTTATTATGGGTTCACCACACCACGAAGTGGTGTGGTGAAACCATATTGCTTTTTCTGATGTTTCTTCTTCTTCTTCTCCTCCTCCTCCTTCTCCTCCTGCCATTTTTTAA
>NW_017804187.1:1977716-1992041 GCF_001625305.1 Branchiostoma belcheri
AGAATTCTACTGCTTTACTTTACTTTCTTTCACTCTGTACATGCAATTAGCTCACTGGCATGATTTTAAAAATAAAGGTTTATGATAATCATATTATATGTATAGCTTATTCAATGTATGGCTTCATAGTTTATGTGATTGTTAATAACACCTGCACAGAGCATTTCCATACTGACAGTATGTTTTATTCAAGTGTTTTGGTAGGTATTTCAAGCTTTCCTGCTCCAGCATTGGAATGCCGGGCATGAACGTTTTTTTTTATTTTGAAAATCAACAGTTTGCATTATGCAATTAAAAATCCTAACCAATAAAGTAGGGAATAGCTATCCAACTGTTGTTTTAGTTGTATTTTACTTCATATTATAGTTATATCAATGTAAATCATTGTTTTCCCTTGTGTTTCTCATTCTTTCCCTGCCATGTGGTAAAATGTGGTGAACCCATCGCTGTATTTGCTCCAAAGCAAATATTGGCCTTTCTAGTTCCAACATGTAATCACAAGACGTGGTGACGGCACAAGTTTTTTGAAATCATATTTATGCCACCACCAACACAGAGGCGAAGAAAGTCATGTAAAGTGCCTTTCCCAAGGGCATAAGACCGGTGGCATGGCAGGATTCGAACCCGGGACCTTTGGTTCCGAGTCGAGCACTAGCGCTATAACGCCAAATATCTGACAGATCATTCAAACTATTTTTCCCACGTTTTCCGTCTTTTCTTGCCGTTCACATCACAGGTTTACATCGCACACCATATTCCAGTTATGATATCAAAAGTTACAAGTGAAATAAAAACGTTGCATGATCGAGCAAAGTTCGCACAAGGATCGTCGTGTAGTTGAGAGGGTGTCTTACATTTGCTCATCTGTATTTACATGTAGTAGAGGGGATTCATTCCCCCATCTAACCAACATCTCTCACACGCAGTCGTCCCTCAGTAAGACATCTGGAGCCGCATAGTTCCTGTTTAGAACTTTTATTCAGCCTGTCACACAGTGTTTGGTTGAGAGGGTGCCTTACCACGTTTGTACATGTGATAACTGGTCACGCCAGGTTGTGCCATGCATGTATTTTACGCAGGTTGCAGGGCAGATCTCCTTACATGTCCTACAGCGATTCGGCACATACCTGCACGCCATGTTTAGTGAGGGTGTATGTTACACCTGTACTGGGGAGAACATGATAGCTTAGGCCTAGCCTACGGCAAAACACGTACGCTCAGCCACTCAGTTCAGTTTAGTTCAGCCTTATGGTGACGCCATGTCATCATAATCTCCAAGCAGATCCCTTTCGGTGGCCAGGCAGCATCCATTAGCCAGAGAAGGTCGCCAGCCACCGACGGTGGGGGTTTGTTTGTGGGGGTACCGACAAAATAAACAGCCATATATAAAAAGCTAACGATCATTCCCCCACAACCTCTGCTTGGAGAGTAATGTCATCATACATCATCACTACAGGTACTGCTGTATCCAGAATCATGCTCAGGCACGTTTCTGGATAGTCCACGCGTATCCAGAACCGTGCTTTATCCAGAATCATGATCAGGCACGGCTCGGGATAGTCCACGCGAATCCAGAACCGTGTCTGGGGCAAATGTACGTTCTTGGATACACAGACTGAGACTATCAAGAACCGTGCCTGATCCTAACCCTAACCCTTCCAGATTTGTATACAAATCTGTGTTGAACAACGCCATATGAGATCTGATTTAAGCGCTTAAACTTTTCTACACATTACAACAGTTTATCATAATTGGGCACGATTTAGAAATGGCACTGGGCCATAAATTGATTAATTATGAACTAGTACACACTTCCCTAAAGCCCCGACATGAGTCATTTTGAACACACCCTTCCGGTACAACAACCCCATATTCAATAGAGCCACACAGTCGGAAATTAGCAACTGTCAAAATGCATAAACCACTTCCTATACAGATCCGCCTGTTTTGTACACCTGTGTATTATAACGCCATCTTTCCATTCAGGGTTTTCTATGGCCTGTATCAAAGCGGAGTCAGTCTACTAACAAGTAGTGAATAAAAACGGGGACGTTTTCATATGATTGCGAATGGCACACTTCCGGTTAATTTGCCTAATCGCTGGGTAAATTGAAAATTACGGGTTTATATTCGTATGTAATGTATACAAAATAGCTAACATCAGTGTCCATAATATCGCCACCTTGAGAAACAGTGTGCTTTAAGATATTTTTACTGCAACATACCCTAGGTATGTACATTTGATGTGTGAAGGAGTGCATACCAAAAGTATGTTGCAGTGAAAATATCTTTAAGCACACTATTTCTCAAGGTGGCGATATTATGGACGCTGGTGATATTATGGACACGGATATTAACCACAATTAGTAATGAAGTGCCCATTTTAATGAACTTTTAATTTACAGAGATTACAATATTTCTTTATTCGCCAAATCATCTCCGAAGGCTAATTGCTTGTACAGCGTCAAAGAAAGTAAAGTAAATCTATAGAGAACATACAACTACTGCAATACTACTACGCTTGCTACTATGAGGTTTGACTTCTATGAAGGTAGTCTACAATGAATAGTCCAACGTTCTGCATAATGAGTGGGTTTTGTGATCATATCTTATTACATGTTTTATTAAAATGTGGGCAGCAAAAAATGAATGATACACACGCAAGTGTCTGAAATAACAAAGTGACGTGTGTTACAGGAAGAGACTTGTATGCCCCTGCACTATCTGAATAGCGAACGCAAAACAACATTGTTGTTGATGAAACATTATCCCAGATATCCTGAGACAGACTAGGTAGCCTTTGTTATCAATGATTGATTGAATTGAATAAAAGACCTTCGTTGTGCATGCTAAGTACAGGTCATGGTGATAAAATTCTATGTACAATAATAATGATACAGGTCTAGTCTCTCTCTGTCTCTGTCTCTCTCTGTCTGTCTGTCTGTCTCTCTCTCTGTCTCTCTCTGTGCCTCTCTGTCTCTCTCTCTATCTGTCTCTCTCTGTCTTTCTCTCTCTCTCCCTCACCCTCTCTCCCTCTCTATCAGTCAGTCTCAAAAGACTATGACTTAACAAATTAGGACGGTCTAGAACTATATGTCTACACCGGTGCCATGAAAAAAGCTAGTAATACATTTATAAGCAAGGATTTTGAAGGAACTTAATATGGACAATATATTGCTTATTGCCAGGGGAATAAATTACCAGTACAAAAGGAGCATTATAGTTATAACGAAGATATAGAAATATCACAATTGGTATCAACTCTAGCCCCAAATCTACGGGGTTCAAAATGGTACCCTCGACAGTTAAGGCCAATTCCTTTCAGTTCCGCCAAATTCCTTTCGTGTTGAGTTTGACGATCACACATGGCTGTATGTATTTTCCTTCACCTGTACCAGTCTGTCTGTCAATATACAGACGTAAGGACATACGTAATCTCCACTAATGAGACAAGATTGTTTAGATTTTCATATTTTGTCGGAGACACGGCTGGCCACTTCTGTGTAGCGCAGGGCAAATGTCTGTCAAAGCTGCGTTTCCTGTGTATTTTACGTGACTTTTTGGACGTGTGTCGAGAATTGAGTTCACCGCAACAGTGACGTCGTTTTTTGACCTCACGTTCAACATGTGCGTGCCGTTACAATTCGAATTGTTTCATACAGGTACATGTAGACACAAAAGGACACTGACACCGTGAATCTTTATGTCTTTATGTTTGTGTTTTGGAACCAGGCTATACAAAGACCTTTTTGTTCCAAGCATGGCTCAGGTCTTCTTAATTGTGGCCGCACGCACTTGTTGAACTTGAGGTCAAATCAAGACGTCACTACTGCGGTGAAGGCGATTTTTGGCACACGTCTATATGCTTGGGACGAAAGTTTTTGTATAGTCTGTTTAAAAACACAAACAAAAAGACATAACGATTCATGGTTTCCAGCGACATTAGGGAGTGGGCGAAAACTACGGAGGATGGCACCCAGGCTAAGTATAACCACCCTTTAGCGTAACACACCAGCTTCGCAGGCACGCGGCGCGGCGGCAGCTAGCTATATCACACCGAACACCCAATCTTTGAACATAAAAATTGCAGTTGTTGTTTAAAGCTTTCTAGTGATGATGCCCCAATTGTGCTTGGTGGCAACGAGTTCCACTCTACGATAGTTCCAAAGTTTCAAAAAGCGCTTCCTGGTTGCAGTATTGTGTATCACCACAAGTTGATAAATCGGTAGGATTCAGTCAGACTCTCCATTAGCGTGCCTTCGTGCCAAGCAGCGCAGTACAGAGTGCTTTACTAATTCGTGCAAACACGGCCTGTGTTTTACAGAGCTTTAAAAACAAACTTGCACAAGGGGCGCCTTTCGTCTCACATTCACTGCTACGTTAAACATCACTTAGTGCACACTATTAGAGCAAAGAAAGGTTCGTATTGTAGGAGGAGAGTCTTTTGTTTGGTAACAGTCAACCCTGACGTTGTCTTCTGTTAGCTTCTTAAACAACGCTTTTGAGGCGCCTTAAAGAAGTGGCCTGTCGTTTTCTAGTTTAAGTAGCTGGTTGGTTGTCAGGATTCTGAACACACGTCTTAGTGGGAAACACCTGAAGATCAACCACAGGTGTCTTGGTGTCTGTGTCTTGAGAAGTTTTTTTTTCTTGTACCGCTGTGGCAGTCTATATTCACTAACGTGTCTCCCATACACAATAGGGCTGCGTACCTAAACGTAACATCAGGTACAGGTACAGGTACTGGTACAGAGGTTTAGGTACAGGTCCGGACCTGTACCTGTACCTGAACAATTTGACAAATTAACACGTGTTCTTCACTTTTTCAATCATGACACAGAAACAATAATAAAGTGTTGGAGGGAAGGGAAAATGACTGACCTCTGACCTGATTTGAGTTTGTTGACCAATCACAACCCTGGATCAGCCACACTCTCGCGATGTCTCGTGAGACTGAGGATCTCAAATCAATCGACGGTGTTTACGTCTTTTCCAGTGCTAATTTTTCGTCTTTGTGGTAGGATTTACCTATCTTTAGTCATATACATGGTGTAAACTAGCTATTTCGATATATACTCGTTACTTCATGATCCGGTATTTTGGACCTGTACCGAAACGATTTTTACGGTATTGGACCGGTACAGTGTACCGGTCCGCAGCCCTAATACACAAGGCCCGTAAAGTGGTCTGGTCGTTTTCGAGGTAAAGTAGCCGGAGGGTTGTCAGGACTCAGAGCACAGGTCTTAGTGATAGACACCTGTGTGAATTAAATCACTGGTAAGGCGAAGGTATAAGATCGTGGAGCACTAGTTTGTATATGGTTAACGTAAAAACAACATGTTAACGTTCGTATGTCTATAGACTGGAGTACATTGAAAATGTGTTTATCTTTTCACACAGTTCAGAAGTCATTTAACCCATAATTTGTCTTGGGTTGTGTGCAGCATTTTCTGTTACAAAGTCTTTTTATCCCCCTTCATAAATAGATACTAAATTAGAGCATGTATTGAAAGGCCGGGTGTTGCAGTAATACTTTAATACCAGTATAATTAGATTTCGTGATGCCGAAATCCCTTATGAAAAGAACTCCTTTAGTCTACCTTCGACTGGGATATCTTTCCCCAAACAAGACGACAGTTCCTTTTGGTGTGTTCTGACACCGAGTACTTTGTATAGTATTTACACAGAGCTCATGCTACGCTGGGTAACGTGTGTTCTATCGGGGGCATATCTGGGGGATTACAGGTGATTTGTGCGTTTGTTGTCTGGTAAACATAACGAACCTGTACCTGACAACATGGGACTGTAGAGGCGTTGTTGTATCCAGAACCGTACTTTATCCAGAACCGTACTTTATCCAGAACCGTGCTTTATCCAGAACCGTACTTTATCCAGAACCGTGCTTTATCCAGAACCGTACTTAGCATATCTAGAAATATGCTCATATGTAGGGTTTTGGATAGCTCACACGTATCCAGAACTGTGCTTTACCCTGAACCGTGCTTTATCCAGAAATATGCTCATATGCAGGGTTCTGGAAAGTTCACGCGTATCCAGAACCGTGCCTGGGGCAAATCTACGTTCTTGGATACGCAGAGGACTATTAAAAACCATGCTTTATCCAGAACAGTGCTTTATCCAGAACAGTGCTTTATCCAGAACAGTGCTTTATCCAGAACAGTGCTTTATCCAGAAACATGCTCATATACAGGGTTCTGGATGGTCCACGCGTATCCAGAACCGTGCCTGACTGGGCAAATCAACGTTCTTGGATACACGGAGACTATCCAGAACCGTGTCTTATTCTGACCCCCAACACATTCAGGCATACCTAGAACTAGACAGGCATGGAACTAGGTACAACAAGGGCCTAAAACAGTGAGTCATACTTTACCAATAGTACATGTAGTCAGTTTCAATTGTAGGCATAATGTACAATAATGTGTAGGGTGAGACGCGAAAATGGTTATGAATTGTTGATAAGTATGGTTTCACTAGTCATCAATTGATTGTCTATATATAGAATCACCTAAGGCACGTTGAAATAAAACAAAGCCCCAACCTCTGTTTGGAGAGTACATAAAAGTACTTCTCTCTTCTAAAATGGATTCATTAACCATAGAGTATTGGTAGTTTCCTGTCATATTACGAGTCATTTCACTGGCTATTTTGTCTAGCAGATCGTATCTCCAGGCTAAATCCTCCGACCTTTTGTAATAGCAGGTCGTATCGTTCTTAACTATCAGCCGGGCGACCTAGCCTGGGGCTAGCACGAACCCCCAAGTGAGATAATTACAGAAAGAAAGACTCCTAATCATGATTATTGTCGCATATCCAGGGGTGCCAGAGTATACAGTACAATTTTGCGGGATACAGTGCAATTTTACGGAATACAGTGCAATTTTACGGAATACAGTGCAATTTTACGGAATACAGTGCACTTGTATTAGTATACAGTGCAATTTTACGAGTAATCATTGCACTGTATACTAGTAAAATTGCACTGTATACTAATACGATTGCACTGTATTCAGTAAAATTGCAGTGTATACTCTGGCACCCCTGATATCGCCTCCCATTTAAGACTGACAGGTGACAGGTAGATTTTACTTACTGTCCAAATCAGTACGCGTATTGTTAACTAGTAAGTAAACACCAAACTGACAGTTACTCAGGCAAATGGAGAGATCTTGAAAACGTACATTTCAGGTAGCATCCGCTACATTTCGTCAGTCTTTCTACTGAAACTTTTTTTGTGTAGGTATTTTCAACGTTAATAGAAGACTCGGTCGCTACCTTGCGATGCCGAAGTCTTTGATGTGGGTTCCTTTTAAAGTTCTTTATGATTTATATTAATATTTCTCGAGTGTATAGTTCCCTTTATGAATAAAAGACCTCTTGTGCACGTCTTTGCTCTTACAATTCTCTTCATCGACGTAATAAGCAAATACTAGCGCAAAAACGCGGTTGTTTACGGTCTCTAGGCACTCACTAAGAGTAGACACCAATTTTTTATCCTTCCAAATATTTTGCCCCACCCTTGATTATTATCTGATTGATAACAGTCCATTGCAGAAGATGTTTTGATAGCATATCTTTTCTATTTGTTTTGGGTGGCTGAGTTGAGGGTTTGTCTCTTTGTCTGTCCTATAGCTAATTACTTCGGCTGCATGGTGGGTGGGAGGCGATTTGTTGGACAGATGATTGGTAGGGAGGTCAGGGCTGAAGCCGGGTGGGAGTAAGTGGGTGTTATATGAAAGAATTCGGGAAGTGGTGCGAACTTCCTACGTCGTATTCCCTTCCAATTGTTGTATCTTTCTGTAGTCAAATACCAGCTTACCTAATACATGGGTACTAAAACTACTCGTGGTATCATTACTACAAGGACCCGTCGAATTTTTTCCATTGGAAAAGTTTTTTGAAGAATTTTTTGAAAATTTTTTAAAGAATTTTTTCCATTAGGTATCAACTTTTTAGACTGCAAACACTACGAGTAGGTATTAGTCTCGTAATTTAGTGCTGTTTACCATTTTGACATACATTGTATCCATTGTTGAGTAATAAAGTTGATTGATATCAGTTAAGCTACGGTCACAACCCGCCGTACGTGCTTTTTGTCCGTACGTTTTTTTGGGAGGCTATGTCTGCTACGTTTTTTTCTGAAAACGTAGAGAAGGAGTGGCGTCGACGCACGTCACTCGCACGTCACTCGCACGGTTGCGCAAGGTGTAAGAGTGTGGTCTGCACGTTACGTCTGGCCGTCATTGGTTGAGTTGTACGTGTACAATCTCTGTGCGATTGCAACTTTACCGTAAGGAGGCCGTACTCACATGTGCTTCTTCCGCACGGCACGTACGGGGCACGCGCGTCGCCCGTACTCGCACGCACGGGTGGTGAATCCGCAGACCGCACGTAGAAAAAGTTTTACATGCACTTAAAGTTCTACGGCGTGTCTGCGTGCTCCCAAATCCGTAGGATTCCGTACGGAGGCGGTACTCACCACGCACGGATGCCCTACGTTTGCCCACGTTTTTGCACGTAGACAGCACGCAGAAGCACGTACGGCGGGTTGTGACCGAAGCTTTAATGAAGGGGAACGCACAAGTACATTTTTATGTACATGTACTATTATTGCCAGTTGTCCCAACAACGCTCGAAAACGTTCTATCGACTGTTCCTGAACTGAATTGCTCTACTCTTTTCAAAATACGAACTATTTGCAGATGACTTAACCGAGCTATTCAGCATGTCAATCTGCTACAATACCCAATAATCTCAAAGCCAAAACAGTCTTTTCTTTAGAAACCATAGTCCAACCCTTGGCATTGATTTCAAAAAGGTTTCATAAACCATTTGGACAATCACAATGTTGACAATGACAATGAACTTAATTGCATATTCACGCCCTACATGGACCAAATGCACTGATTATAAGTTAGATAACTGAGGTACAAGGATAGAAGGAACAAGTGTTACATTGCTGTGCTACATCTATATCTACAGGATCTCTTCTCCCTTTTTGAAACATGTATGAACACATTTAGATAGCTTTTCATTTACATCGTAGTTTCTGGATGTCATAATATATGATATAACGTCTATGCTATAGTACGGTGGCTTTTGATCCTATCCAAACGAGTTCTTAACTCAAGGACTTCTTCGGGAGAATCAAAAGACCACCATGACTTTAATTGCTTCTCTCAGAGTTTACAGATAGAGTCTTGCGCACACAGAGGCACGTTGTTTAAGGTGTGAATGGGCCAATTTCTGAGTTTACATTACCACCTGTACGTTTAACAAACCGAGAAGCGTAAACCGACTGTCCAAACTACAAGAGCACGTAGTAGTATTGAAGCTACGGTCTGTTCAAGATCTTCTAGGCACGAAGGGTCTGTTTGAAACCTACCGCTATCTTCAGCCAAGTGCATGAACATGTGTAATATTTTGTACCTGAAGAGGGGCTAAGATTCAATTAATTTTTACAAGTCTTTACAGACATACACGTACATGTAGAGCGAATGGTAAATATGGCGATGTCGTGGCCCTTTGTTGTATGTGAAGACAGGACTGTACAGTAATGTAGACACAGCTAACTGATGCCATTCATGCCGTCAGTAACTACCTTCAGTACGTGTTTGCAGGCGCAAATATTGTTCAGAAATCTTTCTGACCTGTTTGTTACATGAGTCAGTGGCCGGTCAGGCTCTTGTGTTTCAAAGGTCGTCATAGTACAATCTATAGTATTGACCCTCGGTGCAGAACAAGCCTATTCTGAATCGTCTTGTCCACCATCAAGCCTGTAAGTAACCCTTTTTTCAGCGTTAGGTTTTGTGAGACTATGCAGGAGGCTATATAGTCTTAGCCTCTACCAGGCACGGCGGATCGCTGGAAAAATAGTAGAAATTGGCCGAAATAAAGGGATAGTATACTAGAGAAGATCCCCACGGGTCGCGAATTGGATCTTCTATGGCCCGGGATCTTCTCTGGTACACTATCCCTTTATTTCGGCCAATTTCTACTATTTTTCCAGCGATCCGCGGTGCCTGGTAGAGGCTAATATAGTCTATGTAAGACCTTAAGCATAGGTATGCCAAGCATTTTGAAAGTGTTTTAATTTTATGGATACGCAATTTTCTTCTCTTTTCTTGTTCAGTGGTGGCTTGTGTTTAGGTCTATTAGTCCAAGTTTGATTAGGATATCAATAGTAAGAGTAAACAAGGTGGAGATCTGTTTTTGTGTAGGTATTTTCAACGTTGATAGGAGACTTAGTCGCTACCTTGCGATGCCGAAGTCTTTGATGTTATGTCGTATACTCCCTGTCTTTGATGTTATGTCATATATGCATTGTTTAATTTGTGATATATATTCATTTTATTAGCATTTGATGTGGGTTCTTTTGATCTCCTTCTGATTTATAGTCATATTTTTCATGTGTGTAGGTGCCTTTATGAACAAAATACCTCTTGTGCACGTTTTTGCTCTTATAAGCTAATATAAGTTCAGATGAACGCCTAGAGACGCGCCTAAAATTCGCCAAAACCCAAACCTCTGCTTGGAGGGTATGGAGTGCCTGGTAGAGGCTGTATCCCTACTCTCCAAGCAGAGGTTGTGGGGTAATGATCGTTAGCTTTTTATATATGGCCGTTTTTTTGTCCCTACCCCCACCAACGATCTGTGGCTGGTGACCTTTTCTGGCTAATGGGTACTGTCTTGCCACCGAAAGGGATCTGTTTGGAGATTATTTATCCCACCCTCCCCATGCCTGCAGGTGCCCCTGTACATGTCTTTCACCGAGGAGATTTAAAACGTCCTTCCCTTCACAAAAAGACCTTTTAAAGTCCAGTTGATTTACTCTTTCCGCCCACAATAGCCGCTTATTTTGCACAGCGGGAGCTCCAAGGCCGCTCCGTCCGTAACATTTCCCCTACAAAGCCGGTAGCGTTTCCCTTGGCCTAGGAAAAAAATGTTGTGTTTCCTGTTTCAGTCTTGAAAAAATTAGGGTCGATGGGTAGGGATTACCTTTTTTTTCTTTTCTTCTTTCTTTGGGTGATCTAACTTATATAATAATACGGTTTAACAAAGTAAAACTTGCATGAGGACACTTTCATGTTCAATATCAATGCTGGAAAACCGATTGTACAACGTTTCAGCTCTTAGGTGTCAGATCATGGAGCGAGAAAAGGTCGATCAGCTCGAAAAACTTTTGTCCCTTGCAGTTGTCCATCCCAAAAAAGGCTATGGTCGGCAGTTTTGTCTAGGGTCGGTCGAGAAACAGGAAACACATTTTTTCCTAGGCCCTACAAAGCCAGCGGCGTTTTCTCTCCTTTCACGGCGTTCACAATGGCCTTGGACGTTACGGAGAAAGAAATAAAAAAGATAATCCCTACCTACCGACCCTAATTTTCTTCAGGATTGAAACAGGAAACACACCATTTTTTCCTAGGCCCTACAAACCCGGCGGCGTTTTCTACCCAGTCTCTGCTTTCACGGCGATCACAATGGCCGTGTACGTTACGGAGTGGACCGTATTGTTCCCTCATTGTCCCGGGGGAACAGTTTTCCCCTAGCTTCACTCCATCGCTCGGAGACGCGGCATTATCCGGACCTAATCTCGCCTCTCTGGTAGATTTGCGACAATCGCCCGTGTCCTGAACAGACGCAAGACGGATCGACGGGACGTTTTGTTATGCTGACCCGCTCATGTTGCTCTGGGTTCTTTCTCAGATAGGTTGGCTGTTCTATAGGCTTGTGGAGTCGCTTAGCAATCTAGGGTTCATACAGAGTGCTTCGGGACCTGTTGTTGTACTGATTGCTACATGATTATACACAAACAAACCAATAAAGCATATGCATATTACCCCATTCCCAGTGACCGACGAAAAGTGATGTACTACCTTGTTTTTCCCTTCTCTCTGTCTCGCTGTCTGTCTCTCTCTCTTTGTCTCTGTCTCTCTCTCTCTCTCTCTCTGTGTCTCTCTCTGTGTCTCTCTCTCTGTCTCTCTCTCTGTCTCTCTCTCTCTGTCTCTCTCTCTCTCTCTCTCACACACACTCACTCACACACACACACACACACACACACACATACGTTTGTTTCTGAAAGATATGACTATGGACTAGACTACGCAATGATTCCACAGGAACACTTCAGTCTAGCAAAATAAAATACAGATCCTTGACATACAAGGACTGAATACAAAAACAACGGAGACACTCAACAAGATCAATATCAACTATTGCAAAATTAACCAGACTTCCAGACAACAATACCTCATGATTATATAACAATGAGTACTATATATATATATATACATATACATATATATATACAAAATAACCTTGAAAGCTAAAGATACATTCCTGAAGGTCAGGTGATCCTGAGGGACATAGCTGGACCCACCAGGGAAGATTGTATCGTCTGTAGGGAAGGTCATATGACAATAACAACATCAACATGACCTTTTCTCGTCATTAATGAGATTAGACTGGAGCTCGCTTCTCTCTCCTCTTTTGTCATCAATTCATCTTCTTTTACTCACTGTAAAAGAAGTCTATCACAGCTAAGCATGGACATACTAATAGTAGTATACACTGGCTTTGTTGTTGTAATAAGATAAAACACTCTTATATCACAGTAAATTGTGTTTCTAACGTGTAATATAATATTCTTGATCACCACGACCTATACTCAGCTTGTTAGAGCATGAACTACAATAAAGGCTTCTGAATTCATTCATTCTGTCAATTTTCCCCACCAATAATACAAAATGTGATGTCAATCTACAAACAGACACACAAACCCACAGCTCGGCCACCGAAAAACATACCCGGATACAATAGCTTTTGATTAATCTTTCAAATAACTTTTTCCTCGCATCAGAAAATCTTGGCTGGTTTAGAGTCCCTACAATTATGCCGGCAATACATTCACCCTCCAAGACGCAATTAGCCGAAACAGCAGTCTTTCTTTTATAATAAGGCTAGCTACTAGTACTTCATGTGTTGAGCCCCTGAACTGCATTAGTCAACACAGCCTGTACGGTTGGCCAAACACTCGCCACACGCCGTGATTGTGCCCGGTAATGATATATTTGAGCAGGCCTTCAGGAGCCATTGTAAATGTAGCGTGGCCAATTAGCTGGGATATCAGAACCGTTCGGGGTCCAAATGCATCTTTCAGATGTATCAACAGGACCGGATTAGACGGCAAACTGCGCGGACAATGGACGGGTAGGGTTAGTAACAACACAGGAGTCGGCGGACCTACTCCCCAAGAGGGGTACATGATACAAAGGCCACAATCTTGTACCTTCCTTGAAGAGTTCTAACATTCTATCGTTCTATCTTTCTAACGTTCTATCGTTATAACGTTCCATCGTTCTTTCTACTGTTCTATCGTTCTATTGTTTTATCGTTCTATCGTTCTAACGTTTTATTGTTCCATCGCTCTAACGTTCTATCTTTCTAACGTTCTATCGTTCTAACGTTCTATCGTTCTAACGTTCCATCGTTCTAACGTTCTTTCGTTCTAACATTCTATTGTTCCATCGTTCTAACGTTCCATCGTTCTAACGTTCTAACGTTCTATCGTTCTAACGTTCTAACGTTCTAACGTTCTATCGTTCTAACGTTCCATCGTTCTAACGTTCTTCGTTCTAACATTCTATTGTTCCATCGTTCTAACGTTCCATCGTTCTAACGTTCTAACGTTCTATCGTTCTAACGTTCTAACGTTCTTTTGTTCCATCGTTCTAAAGTTCCATCGTTCTAACGTTCTAGTGTTCCATCGTACTATCGTTCTATTCTTCCATCTTTCTAACGTTCTGTCGTTTTGACTATCCCTCACTTTGCGACCGTACTGTGCATCAGGGTGATATGTATGTACACTGTGTACCACATAGTGCGTGGTGTAATGCAATTAGTCCCACCTAATAACTGTTAACCTCACTTTGCGGGCCACGGAAATTCTCTGGTTTTCCTGGCCCGCTAAATGGACCAGTAATCCACTGAAAGCCGCGCCCATTCTCCGACTTCAGCCGAAACGTCTTCTAAAGTTCATAATCAGATTACTCTGGGCCACCCGGGCACCCAGTCTTTTTGATTTGTAAATCTCCCGGTATTCCGGCATGAAAAGTGTTTTAACGCGCCCTTTTGTCGGCCACAAAGTGGGGAGTTATTCAATAAAAAATGCGGCCGGCGTGTTTTGGTCTGCACGGAGCCACTTCAAACTTAGACTCGTGAGAAACAAGTTTTGAGTGGTGTGTTACGAGTAGTTTATCATCTTACTGCCAGAGAGCTGAGTTTGTTTAGAACATTGACGTATTGGGGATA
>NW_017804187.1:1992204-2010861 GCF_001625305.1 Branchiostoma belcheri
AGAGGGGGAGAGAGGGAGGGAGAGAGAGAGAGAGCGACCGAGCAATTTTGGGCATCGCACGTCGTTCTACACTCTTGCCGGAAAACATCAATGAAGTTATCTAAATAATCACCGAGCCAGACTAAAGCCCGTTGAAAGGCGCGACAAAATCAATTACATCAACAGCTCAGCGGCCTGTCCGTGTTTGGAGATTTATCTGCGCGTGTTTTGACGTCCCCACAAACATGTTGGTAGCAACCGTGAATCGTGTTTTCTCTCTCCATTAGAGAAAACCAAACCTGGCGACACAACCGAATTAGTCACCTGCACAGATCGGTTTAGTCTCCCACCTCTTCACACACGTGTTATCCCCGACTTTGCGCCTTCATGAGTATGTGTTTATGGTTCGTGCGAAAACGTGGTTGACACAGCGGTAGTCGGTCGTGTCGTCGTGTCTTTTGATACAAACATAACCGACTAACCTCTACCAGACTTCGGGAATCGGCTGGAAAGAGCGTATGAGAAATTAGCCGAAAAGAAAGATAACATGCCAGAGGAGTAGGCATGGAGAGGCAAACTGTGCTCTTTCTTGGACCACCTCCCCTAGCATGTTATCTGTCTATCTGGCCAACTTTTAGAGTATCTTTCCAGCCACTTCCCGAAGCCTGTTAGAGGCTATCAAAGAGCCGACCACCTTTCACAAATAGTGAATAAATCAGTAGATACTAAATAAGTAAGTACACAACTCGTGCCCTGGTTATCTACAATTAGAACCCACATTACCGTGCACTATGGAACGGTTCGTGACCCAAAGTTTGATAACGTTCTTCAACAAATCTGTAAATGCCCATATTGCTCAGATACTAACGCCTACTGCGAAAAAAAACAACTGAATCAATTATACATGTTTGTTTGTTTCCTATAACCGATGAATCACCTTTAGAACACACACACACGTTTTGTACATGTAAGAACAACTACAGAAATACATGTAGGCGCAAAATGCATTTTTAAAAGGAACAACATTGGTGTCTGCTAGGGATTCGAGCGCAGAATCTTTAGATTCCAACCACAGCCCTAATCACAAGTCCACCAAGTCACTATGTGTCTCCCATCTACATATTCAGATTGTTTAAGATTTCAGATACATTCCCAAAGTGTCTTATGTAGTAGAAATAATCATTAATCGGAAATTAAAACGCTTTTCTTTTATCTTTTCTCCCAGGCGATGGACCGAGACCAGCAGCATATATCCCTGCCGCCCATCTCGGTTCCGTCCAAGTCACCCCCGCGCCGCTCGCCCGGACACGAGGCAGGCAGTCCCGGGAGGAAACCGGGGGAACACGGCGGGGGCGGGATCAGGAAGGACGGGGCTCAGACCGAGTACGACGAGGTTAGTAATATGAATACATCAAGCTTCTGTTTCTGTATCTGTGTTGCTGGTACCACTCGGACTCGGAACCAAGAGGTCCCGGGTTCGAGTCCTGACATGCCACCGATCCAGTGCCCTTGGGAAAGGGACTTAACACGACTTTCCCCACTTAACTCAGATGGAAATGAGTATTGTCTTGTCCACTGTGTTGGTGGCGGTATCAATAAAACTTGAGTGTGCCGTCACCATGTCTTGTGATTACATGTTACAATAAAAAAAAAGCTTCTGTATCTGTATGTCCGGTAACCACCCGTCGGTTAGTCTGACTTACGACGCTGTCGTACGACATCGTTTGGTCGCTTTTCGAACGGGCTGTAACAGAACCACCAGTCGACAGTCATCTAAGACAGCCTTGTCGAGTTGGTAACACAGCAGCTGGATTTTCGACGACACACATAGGGCTATTATTTGCAATAGTTTGCATGCGATCGTACTGGTCAGGCCTCTAGACCATGTGTATTGATTCATTCTTTGCCGTTTCTAGATTGCTGGCGAGAATCTTAGAAAGAACCAGGGACGGAAGGTGAAGAAAAAGACGGAATCACTGGTCACCAGTCATTTGAGGGTAAGTCAAACAAGCATCGATGACTTTGTATTCAGGTTCAGTCATTTTCATTGAACTGATCTAGTTAAAGCCCTCCCCCCAAATCCATTAGCATGGTCGCATATGGCGGCGCCCATCTCCGTTTCGTAGCCCTTGCGCCACACACATTTGTGCAATCACTACAGCAGGGGGCTAGTCCACTGGTAGTGGTGTGTGTTTAACTCCCATACTCTTATACCAAATGCTGAGTGCTGAGAACTGATCTAGGGCGTAATAAAACTCATGTGGCCTTTGGAGACATATTTTTACCTGGCTACACCTTGCAGTTACCGTGTATGTTCTGACGATAACCCTTTCGTTTTTTCTTGTTCTACAGAAAAGACTGACCCTCCGCCACAACAGGCGACTGCTGGAGATGTTCGGAGACCTCCTGGACAGCGAAGGGGAGGTGGAAACCACGGGAGACAGCCTTTCTGAGGAGAGACTTTCCTTCATCATCCGTCAGGGAGAGGTAATTATAAATCTAGTCTATCATCTTCTATAATAGGATTTCTATCAATGGCCATGGATTAAGACAGCAAATTCATATTCTAACTTAATAGTGATACCCCTGCATTATACATATAGGACGATACGTGTTATGTAATTTTAAATGCTTTAACGCTAGAAAGGCCACCCATAATTTGTAAAAACACCAGATGTCGTGCGTTGTAACCACCAACCAGATCATATTAGTGGCAAGACGGGATCCAATTGGCCAGAGGAGTGACCATTGTCTATCCTGTAACCATGGTTACAGAGTGACCAACCAGAGCAATCAGTGGTTACAGCTCTGGCCAATGGATACTGCCTTGCCACCGTAAAATCTGCTTGGAGTTTAATACGTTCTACCCTGTACAATTGTTGTACAATACATTGTTTGATGCATTTTTTTGTATCTTCAGACCTCAGCTGAAAATCCGTCCCCTTTCAACAAATACACGGATACTGGAGAGCGGATGGATACAATCACAGTCAAGGGTGAGCGGATGGATACAGTCCGTCCATCCAGCGCTATCCGCCTCTCCCCAATCAGCCCTCCCACCACCCCTCCCGTCCCCAAATCGGACCGCCACCTTCCTGCTTCCTCCGACGGGCTAGAAAACGACGTTATGGTGGAAAGTGTGTCCGGTAGCTCTGTTGGGAGCGCTGGAGAAGGTTCCCAAGCAAACGTTGGATCCGACACGCCAGTCGGTGACTCTAGAAAAGACAGTGAGACACTCAGTAGGGACGGTCACATTCCGAACAGCGTAGAGTCAAGTTTACCTGGTAGCAGACTCTCACCAGAGCAGTCTTTACGGACTCTGCCGCTGGTAAAATCGTTGGGATTTCATCAGGACTCGGGTGTGGGAAGTTTGAGCAGCCCGGGTAACTCTACAGTCGCCACAGACGCGGATACAAGCAGCAGCTTCAGGGTGGAGAGACCTGCCATCGTGGTGGCTTCAGATGAACAGAATCCGGTACAGGACGCCATGATGGCGACAGAATCATACGACGGAGATGTGGACGAGGACGATGAGGAGGTATGTGAATAAATATGCACTATGAACTATGTAACATCTTTAGTTCACTATGCACCAAGTAACATCTAGTGTCAGTGCACAGTACTAGTTGTGTAGGGTGTTCTTACCTAGCATGTGTAACCATTCCCCTGGAGTACTAGATTGTCGGCTTCTGACACCTGTTGTGAAGAGGGGTTCTAGAACCTGTCTGCCTCCAAAAGAGCCCAAAGCTGAAACCAGTAAGAATTGCCCTGATGAAGGTGACAGACGGTCATCGTTACGTCGGCTAGTGAAAAATAAATGGTTGTGATAAAAAGAACTTTGCTATTCAATCGTTTATCAACCTGATGAAATTATTTACGGAGGTATGTGAATAGTTTATTACCTTCGTCAGAAAGGTATAAAATCGGTTTACCTTACTGTGGGAGGCTGTGGATATAGTGGCATAACTCTTGAAGGCATGGTTCGATGTTCATGATTTTTGCAGACAGGTTACCGTTGGAGAGACCAAGGTCAAGTTCAAAAATGGGCTACGTGGGGGTCCCTACGTCACTGCAGTTGACACTTTGTGTTTTTTATTTGTTAGCAGGATAACTCGAGCATATGTAAATGGATGTTAATGATTTTTAATTGGTAGGCAGCAGAATCATACGATGACGACTCGCAGGCAACCTAACTGGTGGTCAACATTAAGGCAACATTTAAGTACATGTACAACAACATGCTATTAAACGTCCTTACTAAAAACATTGCTACACTTTGCATTTATAGGTAGACCGAGAGCTGCAGCAAATTGACTACAAAGGAGATACAAGGGCGATGTCGTCTGTGTCTCTTTCTGCTTCTGAGCCGGATGAGAAGCCACTGCCGCTGGTTAGTCCTGTGCCCACCCCGTGGCCGGTAGGTGAAGAGGACCGCGGTTTGAGGCTCGCACAACTTGAGCTGCCGGAGCGTGTGGAACAGGTGCTACACGGGAATGTCCACGTCCACTGCAGGGTGCAACCTAGGACTATCAAGGTGTACATCAGCGCGTCGGCAGAAGGTAGGCCTGGGCTGAACTTTAACGTTTGTACATTGGCATGGTCCTTATGCTTTAATACGAACAGGCATATCTATGTTATGTCGATGAAGGTTAGGCATCCAGGTAATACGATACGCCAAAAAGCATTTACTCAAGCAACTGGATATGATTTTGAAAACGTCAGACGTTACTAGCTGAAACGTCTGACGTTTTCAAAATCATATCCAGTTGCTTGAGTAACTGCTTTTTGGCATATCTATGTTATGTTTGGGAAATATCCATTGGTGAATAGCGCAGTATTCATAAACCAGCATTACTTAGCTAATTAATTAGATTTAGTCTCTCCCTTTTGTTTGAACCATTCCTTATTAATGAGAAGCTCAAATTGACCTACGAACGTCTTTATACTTAATTTTAGTCCTATATACCGCCATACGTCCTTTTTATAGCAGTTCCATGTTCAGAAAAGCTCATCGCTTGCTCTGTATTCGATGGCTTGTCTCTCATTCTATTTCAACTGATGATGCTCTAACGACTCATGATTTTCACTATGGGTATTTTTCGTAGATACAGTGCAAGAGAGGGATGCACTAGCGACCAAGGCGTATCCACAGCTAAAGCAATACTACAAAGACAGAGGATACGAGCTTCAGGTTGTCGACCTGAGGTGGGGGTTTGAAGACATGCTGACAGACGAACACTCCGAAGTCGAACTCTGTCTCAAGGAAATCCAGAGCTGCCAAGACATGGTGACCACGCCTTATTTCGTGGTAAGTACATTTTCCCTCAAATAAACAATACATGTATGTGTTCTATATGACGATGGTGAAATGAAAGAAACCATTGTGTACTACCGCAACAGATCATTTTCAGTTTTTGTGTCATTCAAGAATAACTATATCTACCGTGGCATAACGGTAGAGTGTTCAACTCTTACAAATTCAGCCCTATCTTACACAATAACACTTGTAACGATACTGTTACGACGCATGTGGTGATATAGTTACAAATCTCACCATTGATACAAATGTTGCTCTTTTGTTGCAGACGTTTTTCTCCCAGAAGTACGGGCCGTGTGTCGTCCCTGCCGCCATCCCCAAGTCAGAGTACGAGTCTCTCCACGCGACTATTCTCAGCGAGCGGGACAAACTCTTGTCCATGGGGAGATTTTCCCGTAAGAGTTACGGGAGTATCTACGAAGACGATCTGGAGAAACTCGATGGTATAACCGAGGAATCGTTAGATGATGGCGACTCACAAGTTGGTACTGACTTGAACAAGAAGTCGACTTTGGGCGTCACAAGTAGCGAGAGCTCGCCTAAGAAATCAGACAATGGGGCGAAGTCACGACGAAAGTCGTTCCAGACAGGAGGCATAATAACTAGACGAGAATCTGTCGTCAGCCTAGCTGATGTCCAAGAAAAAGTAGACAAAGACGCGCAGGACTCAATTCCCAGCACTAGTACTATCGAGGACTCACCAAAGAAGTCAGACTCAAGTACTGCAAACGGGAAAATTGTCACCAAGTTGAGAAGAACGTCGCTACCAAACGTCGGTATCTCTAGAAGAAACTCAAAAGAATCCCTGATAAGCACAGTAGACACCATAGAAGAGCAGGAAGATGACATGACAGATACGGGGAATGTGAATATGAGTGAAATGAAGACCACGCACGACTTTGACCTGGACCTGGCACTACTGACACAATGGTACGCGTTGGACGAGAACATGGACCCACCGGTGTACAGGTTACAACCTATCAGGTAAGTGACATGTTAATGGTTGTAAGTTTGGTTGTAATACTACACATGCCTACATGAACACACTACATATATACAAGCTGAATGATTTCAATATTGTTTCCCTTGAAAATGGTGAACATCATAACAAGTATCGTTGCTTATACTTGCCCACTTATGTCTTAACAAACTACTAAAACCACTGAATATGTTGAAAGTCCATTTTGTGTTTTTGATATAATTGTGTATCATTGATTTTCAGCAGTCACAAAAATTTTACGACTAAGCAAATTGATTACCTGACATTTCTTTGTTGTTTGTTTTCAACTCAGGCAATCTTCTTAACTAATAACACATTTGGGTATGCTCCAGACTATGAAAGTTCCTCTTAATTTTTCCCTCCCAGTTCCCAGTATCGGGACTTTAACAAGACCACAGACAGATCCAGGCGGCAGCAGGCTATCGGCAACTGGAAGGCGGTCACCCGGCGGCTACAGAAGGTACTGCAGGACTACGCACCACGAGCAGGTTTCAGCGAGGAGACTATGAGAAAATATTTCACATCAGGTAAGCTAGATGCTATCAAAAGGTGCTCGTTTACATTCTATGTGGAGAGAACACTTGATTATATGTAAATCCATCTGTATCCACGTATTCCGTATAGTTGTGGAAGACTTTACGAAAGTCACTGACACCGATGAAGGTTAGACATCTAGCTATAGGTAATGTGATATACAAGGAAAACAGTTACAAGTTTTCAAAATACATTCAGTTGCTTGAGTAAGCATGTTTTCTTGTGAATTTAGGTCATTGTTGTCCTAATTGTCATCTTACAGTGAAAACTATCAGCGTCTGTAATTGTAAATGTCTTGACAAAACTCCCTTTGGTCCACCGAACAGTGGTTGATCTGGAAGTGCAGCACGGTCTGTCCCAGAATGCACCTGGAGACGGCTGCGTGTGGTTCAAGCGGAGGATTGTGGACCTGGAGCAGCACGTCAGTGACGCCGCCATGCGGACTTACACGGACATGCACCACGTCAGACAGGAGCTGGACGACGCAGCGACACAGCGCCGCCGGGAGCTGGAGGACTTGTTGGAGAGCCAGGTCTGACATTTTCAGTAGAATTGTAGAACAATTAATATCCGTGAATAGTTTCATCAGGTTGGTAAGACGCTGAGTAAAGAGACTCTTTTTAATTTTACACAACCAAGTCTTTTATTCAGCGGGCATTTCGGTGACCGTCTGTCACCTTCCTCAGGGCAATTCTGACTGGTTCACATTGCACTGCAGCACAGGTGTCGCTGCTGCAGATGCATTCCAAAAAAGAGTCTCTTTACACAGACAATTAATAGATTTACTGGTATACCGATCCTTTCAGCTCAACCCTGAGAACATCAAATTTTATTCTATAGCCAAACAGAACTGAAACATCAGAATGGAAAGGAAAAGGTATTCACTACAGACCATTAGTAGACCTGTATCTCAAAGCTTTACCAGTACTCTTACAATACAAAAGCTTGGAGACTCCTTACGTCCATGAAAGATTTAGAGATTTTGTAGTCTTTCTTATTTTCTTCATTTATTGTGGAATCAAACTCGTGGTAAGCTTTATACATGTATACATATCAACTTACAGTTTGTCGACTCAAATTACATTTACGCTATGACTAAAGTGTAAAAGGCAACATTTCATAGATATGAACAACGTAAGGTTTTCAGCTGTTTAAAATATGCTTCATAACAAGAACGCTACTTTTCAGGTCCCACTGCCGAACATCCACGAGTACACCTTGAGTTGGACCTACGGCGGCATTGACCCCTCCAAGAACCGAGGTCACGCCATCTACGTGGACAAACTCTGCCAGGACTTCTCCCGGATAATGACCGCCAGCATCGACACAAGTCTCGCGAGACAGCGTACGAGAGAAGACGAGAAGACGGTGCTCTTTGAAGAGATAGCTCAGCACGTGAGCTTCTGTCAAGACAGGTATGACTAAACAGACTTTATTGGAACAGTAAAAAATAATAGAGAGCTGACCTTGGTGCTGAATGACATTCACACTGACACAGCTGTCCCTGTCCTTGGTGCTGAATGACATTAACACTGACATTAACACTGAACATTTACAGAGGTAGTAACTTTCTTTATGTTTTTTATTGCAACATCTAACTACAAGATATGACTATGGCACACTCAAGTCGTAAGCTCATTTTCATCACTGACGACCCTAATGTTTTCCTGTATTCCAGAGCTGCCACGTTCTTTGGCCGGAAGACAACTCTCGGGCGGATCAAGGCCTACCTCCGTACGGGCAGCCGCCAGCCGCTCATCGTGCACGGAACGTCCGGCATCGGGAAGACGTCTCTGCTGTCCAAGGCCGCCATGCAGACCGCGGACTGGACGTCCTGGTAAGGACCAGGGAACAGCCCTAACTGTTTCCTCATCAACTACAACTTATCCTTAAAACAGGAACGTATAAAACGTTGAAAAAAGCAACATTGTAATTGCAATGACAACGTCGTGAAAAATAAATAGTAAGGATATTAGAGAGAGAAAAACCTTGAGAGAGAGCACAAGATCGGATTCAAGCCTAGAACGACAAGAAAAAAAACGTAATCATGAAACATTACGGTTTTCCTGAAGGGTTCTAATACAAGTTGTTTTTTTCTGTTATATGGCGGAATTTAGCGGAGGACGATTAATACTAAAGCGTAATTTTGTTTTACCTCGTCTCCACGTATAGCGGCGACTCGGCTGTCATCGTGAGGCTGATCGGTCTGACTTCAGAGTCACGTAACATCCGCAGTCTCCTGCGCAGTCTCTGCCTTCAGCTGACGCACGTGTACGGGGGAGAGATAGCACTCATCCCGCAGGACTACATGAGTCTGGTTAACTTCTTCGTCGTGCAGCTGGAGAGCGCGAACGCAGAAAAACCTCTGGTAGTGTTTCTGGACGCACTGGATCAGCTTACCGGTAGGTACTGATGAAAATGAAAGATTCATGTCGTGGGGTCATGTGGCAGAGTGCTCGACTCGGAACCAAGAGGTCCCGAGTTTGAGTCCTGTCATGCCACCGATCTTGTGCCCTTGGGAAAGGCACTTTACACGACTTTCCTCACTTCACTCAGGTGAAAATTAATATTATCTCATCCTGAGTTGTCTTCTGCTTTGGTGGCGACATAAAATAAGTTGATATAACTTTTACCCAGTGCCTTACCAGCCTGATGAAACTATTCACGGATGTTCTTCTGTCACTGTCCTTACAACAGATGACTACAATGCCCGGCAGCTGTTCTGGCTCCCGAAGGAACTCCCGCCGTATGTCCACATCGTCGTCTCCACCGTGCCACACAGGAAATACGACTGTTTCCCTGCACTCAAGGTAACACATGTCTACGGATGTAGGAATATCATGACAATAACCTAAAATTCTTAGCCGGGGCCTAATTGCAATAGGCAGGATAAACACAATAGATGTAGACTTTACCAATGTGAAACATGATAATTGTCTGAATCTTAAAACTACCAAAATATCATCTTCATGTATCCGTATATCACAGTAAGTGATTTCTGTTTGTGACTTTTATTGCATCATTATAGCTTTCCCCGTTTAGTTATGTTAATTGGAGTTTCCTTTAGCTGTGTACCTATAGGTGACATCTAGTCTTCCTGAAGAAGACACAAGTACATACAAGACATAGAATTACATCGACGAAAAGCTTACATAGTTATTTCAAAATAGCAAGACATCGTCTTTACCTGCCGTATTTCTTCGGTCCCTTCAGGAAACTGTTCCCGACGACCAAAACTACGTGGAAGTTCCGGACCTCCCCGAGGCCGACGCCAGCGCGATCGTGGACCACTGGCTCACCGCCGACAAGAGACGACTCGCGCCCGNAGTATCGGGACTTTAACAAGACCACAGACAGGTCCAGGCGGCAGCAGGCTATCGGCAACTGGAAGGCGGTCACCCAGCGGCTGCAGAAGGTACTGCAGGACTACGCACCACGAGCAGGTTTCAGCGAGGAGACTATGAGAAAATATTTCACATCAGGTAAGATGCTATCAAAAGGTGCTCGTTTACATTCTATGTGGAGAGAACACTTGATTATATGTAAATCCATCTGTATCCACGTATTCCGTATAGTTGTGGAAGACGTTACGAAAGTCATTGACCCTTGAGTTAATAAAGGGAATTTATGCCGATGAAGGTTAGAAATCTAGCTATAGGTTATTCATTTTCATTTCATTTATTTATCCAGGTGATACATATCGCCTTGTCGGCGTTGACAAGGTTATGTAATATACAAGGGAAACAGTTTTCTAAATACATTCAGATGCTTGAGTAAGCATGTTTTCTTGTGAATTTAGGTCATTGTTGTCCTAATTGTCATCTTACAGTGAAAACTATCAGCGTCTGTAATTGTAAATGTCTTGACAAAACTCCCTATGATCCACCAACAGTGGTTGATCTGGAAGTGCAACACGGCCTGTCCCACAATGCACCTGGAGACGGCTGCGTGTGGTTTAAGCGGAGGATCGTGGACCTGGAGCAGAACGTCAGCGACGCCGCCATGCGGACTTACACGGACATGCACCACGTCAGGCAGGAGTTGGACGACGCGGCAACACAGCGCCGCCGGGAGTTGGAGGACCTGTTGGAGAGCCAGGTCTGACATTTTCAGTAGAATTGTAGAACAATTAATATCCGTGAATAGTTTCATCAGGTTGGTAAGACGCTGAGTAAAGAGACTCTTTTTAATTTTACACAACCAAGTCTTTTATTCAGCGGGCATTTCGGTGACCGTCTGTCACCTTCCTCAGGGCAATTCTGACTGGTTCACATTGCACTGCAGCACAGGTGTCGCTGCTGCAGATGCATTCCAAAAAAGAGTCTCTTTACACAGACAATTAATAGATTTACTGGTATACCGATCCTTTCAGCTCAACCCTGAGAACATCAAATTTTATTCTATAGCCAAACAGAACTGAAACATCAGAATGGAAAGGAAAAGGTATTCACTACAGACCATTAGTAGACCTGTATCTCAAAGCTTTACCAGTACTCTTACAATACAAAAGCTTGGAGACTCCTTACGTCCATGAAAGATTTAGAGATTTTGTAGTCTTTCTTATTTTCTTCATTTATTGTGGAATCAAACTCGTGGTAAGCTTTATACATGTATACATATCAACTTACAGTTTGTCGACTCAAATTACATTTACGCTATGACTAAAGTGTAAAAGGCAACATTTCATAGATATGAACAACGTAAGGTTTTCAGCTGTTTAAAATATGCTTCATAACAAGAACGCTACTTTTCAGGTCCCACTGCCGAACATCCACGAGTACACCTTGAGTTGGACCTACGGCGGCATTGACCCCAGCAAGAACCGAGGTCACGCAATCTACGTGGACAAACTCTGCCAGGACTTCTCCAGAATCCTCACCGCCAGCATCGACACAAGTCTCGCGAGACAACGTACGAGAGAAGACGAGAAGACGGTGCTCTTTGAAGAGATAGCTCAGCACGTGAGCTTCTGTCAAGACAGGTATGACTAAACAGACTTTATTGAAACAGTAAAAAATAATAGAGAGCTGACCTTGGTGCTGAATGACATCCACACTGACACAGCTGTCCTCGTCCTTGGTGCTGAATGACATTAACACTGACATTAACACTGAACATTTACAGAGGTAGTAACTTTCTTTATGTTTTTATTGCAACATCTAACTACAAGATATGACTATGGCACACTCAAGTCGTAAGCTCATTTTCATCACTCACGATCCTAATGTTTTCCTGTGTTCCAGAGCTGCCACGTTCTTTGGCCGGAAGACAACTCTCGGGCGGATCAAGGCCTACCTCCGTACGGGCAGCCGCCAGCCGCTCATCGTGCACGGAACGTCCGGCATCGGGAAGACGTCTCTGCTGTCCAAGGCCGCCATGCAGACCGCGGACTGGACGTCCTGGTAAGGACCAGGGAACAGCCCTAACTGTTTCCTCATCAACTACAACTTATCCTTAAAACAGGAACGTATAAAACGTTGAAAAAAGCAACATTGTAATTGCAATGACAACGTCGTGAAAAATAAATAGTAAGGATATTAGAGAGAGAAAAACCTTGAGAGAGAGCACAAGATCGGATTCAAGCCTAGAACGACAAGAAAAAAAACGTAATCATGAAACATTACGGCTTTCCTGAAGGGTTCTAATACAAGTTGTTTTTTCTGTTATATGGCGGAATTTAGCGGAGGACGATTAATACTAAAGCGTAATTTGTTTACCTCGTCTCCACGTATAGCGGCGACTCGGCTGTTATCGTGAGGCTGATCGGTCTGACTTCAGAGTCACGTAACATCCGCAGTCTCCTGCGCAGGCTCTGCCTTCAGCTCACGCACGTGTACGGGGGAGACATAGCACTCATCCCGCAGGACTACATGAGTCTGGTTAACTTCTTCGTCGTGCAGCTGGAGAGCGCGAACGCAGAAAAACCTCTGGTGGTGTTTCTGGACGCACTGGATCAGCTCACAGGTAGGTACTGATGAAAATGAAAGATTCATGTCGTGGGGTCATGTGGCAGAGTGCTCGACTCGGAACCAAGAGGTCCCGAGTTTGAGTCCTGTCATGCCACCGATCTTGTGCCCTTGGGAAAGGCACTTTACACGACTTTCCTCACTTCACTCAGGTGAAAATGAATATTATCTCATCCTGAGTTGTCTTCTGCTTTGGTGGCGACATAAAATAAGTTGATGTAACTTTTACTCAGTGCCTTACCAGCCTGATGAAACTATTCACGGATGTTCTTCTGTCACTGTCCTTACAACAGATGACTACAATGCCCGGCAGCTGTTCTGGCTCCCGAAGGAACTCCCGCCGTATGTCCACATCGTCGTCTCTACCGTGCCGCACAGGAAATACGACTGTTTCCCTGCACTCAAGGTAACACATGTCTACGGATGTAGGAATATCATGACAATAACCTAAAATTCTTAGCCGGGGCCTAATTGCAATAGGCAGGATAAACACAATAGATGTAGACTTTACCAATGTGAAACATGATAATTGTCTGAATCTTAAAACTACCAAAATATCATCTTCATGTATCCGTATATCACAGTAAGTGATTTCTGTTTGTGACTTTTATTGCATCATTATAGCTTTCCCCGTTTAGTTATGTTAATTGGAGTTTCCTTTAGCTGTGTACCTATAGGTGACATCTAGTCTTCCTGAAGAAGACACAAGTACATACAAGACATAGAATTACATCGACGAACAGCTTACATAGTTATTTCAAAATAGCAAGACATCGTCTTTACCTGCCGTATTTCTTCGGTCCCTTCAGGAAACTGTTCCCGACGACCAAAACTACGTGGAAGTTCCGGACCTCCCCGAGGCCGACGCCAGCGCGATCGTGGACCACTGGCTCACCGCCGACAAGAGACGACTCGCGCCCGAACAGCTGGCGAGACTCATCGACAGCTTCCGAGAATGTCCGAACCCGCTGTTTCTAAAAATGGCGTACAACGAGTCGACTCTGTGGAAATCGTACACTCCCACAAGCGAGCTGCGATTGGCCACCTGCGTGGAGAAGCTAGCCAATCAGATCTTCGCGCGGCACGAAAGGGATCATGGGGAGGCTGTTGTACGAAGAACGCTGGGTTACATCACCGCTGCTAAACATGGCGTCACGTTCAACGAGCTAGAAGACATACTGTCTCTGGATGAAGACGTTATGAACAGTGTTATAGTGTACAACACTTTATCCGTCAGAAGATTCCCGCCTTACTTACTCAGACGGCTGCTTGCTGACCTGAGCTCAAGCCTTCTCGTCACGCACTCCCACGGTACTGAGATCTACCGCTGGTTCCATCAGCTCTTTGCCAAGGCAGCAACGGAGAGGTACCTCCTGGATCGAGACAGAGCTCCCTCCTACCACACAGTCATGGCGGAATACTTCCTAGGTAAGTGGTCGAACGGCGCAAAGAAGCCTTGCTCCGGGCATCCCAAGGGTTTGGACAGGATGGTCGCGGACATGGCGCTGTCTCGGGAAGTGTTGTCGCCTCAAGGAGCCAAGATCATCAACTTCAACATCCGCAAACTGATGGAGATGCCGTATCATCTACTGGAGTCGAACAAGATGAATCTGCTGAAGTCTGAAGTTCTGTGTAACTACGAGTGGCTGCTGGCTAAGGTCCGTGCCGTGGGGCTACGTGCGGTGTTAGAAGACCACCACGACTCGCTTAAGGTGAGCTCAGACGACGAAGAGCTTCGCCTTCTGAGTGAAACCTTGCAGCTCTCCAGCGAAGTCCTAAAGGCTGATGCTCTTCAGCTGGCAACGCAGCTCATCGGGAGGCTTCACGATATCATTATGAACGACAAGCCTCTGGCGCCTGGCGATCCTAAGAAGTACCCTCAGCTGGGTGTCCTACTACAGCAAGCGTCTTTCGGATCTGTACCCGCCTTTGTTCCTTCCATGACCTGCTTGACACCTCCGGGGGGTGTGTTGTTTGACCTACTGGAGGGGCACACGGATAAGCTCACCGCCGTTGCCGGGACTACCGACGGCTTTCGGGCGGTAACAGCGTCCATGGACGAGTCTATCAAGTTTTGGGACCTAAAAACCGGGAAGGTGGTGAAGACCATCGACGGTGTGGGCAGCGACGTGCGTTCTCTGACGCTCTGCATGAACAACTCTTTCGTCGTGACCACGGAGATCAGCTGCATCCGCGTGTGGAGTCTCAACTCCGGGGAGGTCGTCTTAAAGATCGACCAGTACGTCGACCCTGCAATTCTCACCACGGCCGCAGAGGGGCAGCTCTTGGTAGCCTTCTTCGACGGCTCGAACGAGATGAGAGTGTGGGATCTGAAGAGCCGCAAGATGATCAAGGAAGTCAGCATCGGTGATGATGAAGCCGGTAGCCTCCACAAAGACAGGTCCATCCTTGTGTCAAAGAACTGCCACGGTGACCAGGTCCTGTACGCGTACAGAAGCCGGGACATCGCCTACGTGCAAAACGCCAGGACAGGGAAGATGAAGAGGAGGTTCGTTGCCCAGGGCGACGGGGCGTCCATCCACGCCGTTGCCATGGCAAGGGAGTACTGGATCGTGGCCTGCAGGTAGGGATCGCACTATCATGGCAGAATCACTAGAAATAGAGACAAATACAGAACAGACAAATGCAGAACAGAACAACTTGAAAACTCCCCCATAGCTATACCACATTGAGCAAGGCGTTTAATTGCCTTAGTAACAGCTGTCCCACCAGTACATGAAGCTTCAGATTTGTCTTGATCCACGATGGTACATGTATATACCAAGCTTAACCTATCGCTGTACTTTCGTATTGTCGTGGTTGACTTACGAAATTCAATGTAAATTTGATGATACCAAATGTTTATATTTTATTTTAGAACAAGTTTTTAATTAAAACTATTGTACTGAAAAGAGTTTTTTTATACTTATCAATTCATCATCATCCTCAGGTACCAGTACATGAAGCTTCATGAGATATACCACTTGGAACTCTACGACGTGCTGAACGGGGCCTTTATCAGGAGTATCAAAGGATGCGCGCACGACATCATCACCGACCTACACGTCAACCGCCTCGGTTCTCACGCCATCGCCTTGTGTGCCTCCGAGAGCAACAACACCACGGACATTGCCGTGTGGAATCTGGAGACAGAAGATCACAAACACTTGGCCAAACACGCTAACCTGTCCACGATGGGTACGGGGGTAGAGTTACGGTTCTGTCTTACTGCTTCGCCGAATGAGTGCGTCCTGCGAGTGTGGAACTTGAGCCAACACATCAACGTCCAGCAAGCCGGAGGACCGAGGAAGAAGAAGAAAGAGGGGATACTTGAAACGGTTCCCATGAAAGACTACCCCCGGTACGTAGTGGCACGATCCATGAACAACGGACCAATCACCGTCTGGAACGTGGCGAAGGGCAAGCGCACGGGAACCCTGGTGAGAATCGAGCGCGGATTGGTCGAATCGACCGACTGCGTCATCATACGTAACACCAAGATCTACATCCTCTCTGACAGGGGGATCTCCCACTTGTCGGACGAAGGCAGGCCGGTGTTTCAGACCATCTATATTTACGACCTGCAGACGAAGAAATTCGAGAAGAAAATCACCGGACTGTACATCGTACCCTCTCCACAACACGAGTACACAATCATCGGGAACAACCTGTTAGGGCTATCCGAGAACAGGAGCCATCTCATCGCCTGGTCGCTCGACACTGGGCAGGTCGTGTACAGGCTAAGAGCGAACTTCAAGAAGCAAGAGCCGTCGACGGCCAACCAGACACGACAGGGGATACCGACCATCGTGAGAGAACGGGAACTGGAGAAATCGAGACAACTGGAGAGAGAGAAGGAGAGAAACAAAGCGCGGAGGAGAACGAAGTACACCGAAGCGAGCATGACGCCCTGGGAGAGGCGAAACGAGACGAAAACGGCGAAGGTCAGACGATACGATCGCGACGCCATGTTGGAACAACAGAGGCTGGAAGAGATGAGAAAAGAGAAGGAGAACGGGATCGAGCAGTACATGGTGAGCGCAGACGAACGTATCATAGTCTGTTCCTACTTCGCGCACCATCTTGCCGTGTTTGATGTCGAAAACAGGACTCACCTTCACACGCTTGAGAACGAACATTCGATGCTCTACCTCCACAACGCCGCCATGACAGTCAACGGCAGCCATCTTGCGCATGCCAACTACGACGAGATCAGCAAGTCCAGTTACATCACCGTGTGGGACTTGCAATCCGGAAAAGTCCGGAAAAGACTCAAGAATGAACCGAATGTCTGCTGTATCGGCATCACGGAGAACGCAGAAAGGGTGATCTTTGGGACAGAAATGAACGTGCTCAAAATTTGGTGCCCTTTTAACAAGCAAAACAACAAGAAAATCGTCGGATACAAGGGCCTATCTCTCGGAGTTGGGAGTAAGATCGTGATAGTGGAGAATGGATCTCGGGTGGTGCTTTTCGCGCAGGATATCTCACTATGGGACCTGGAATCAGGTTCTGTGTTGTCTGTCTTCACGCCAGACATGCGAATCCAGACTTGTAACGTGGCCATGAACGGGAAGTTGATCGTATTCGGCATGCGCGATTCCTCGTCACTGGTGACGCTGCAACTCAAATCACGAGACGTGGATCAAGCACCACCTATCGAGATGGAGGGGAATGACATCTTCGGGGAAGCTCCGACAAGCTCCTCCGAAGAGGAGAGTGAAGAAGAGGAAGACGAGTGAGTGCACCTTAAGAAACACTGTGCAAAGAAAGTCTGGAGCAATGAAGGCTGGATGTTTGTTTAGAGTTGAAACTATTGATCGAACACAAATAAGTTCTCTCACCTAGATCTTTCGACCAGTCACTCTGGTCTTCCTCAGTAGACTGACCCAGTGAGGCTTGTCACGTGGCTTCTTTGAAGTGTGACGTCAACACTGGGTCAAAGGTATCTGGTAGACGATGTCGGCTCCCGTCACGGTGAAGTGAAGGGTGATGGGCCCTGAAACATGTAACTACCAACACAGATGAACTTTCATGATAGTGAAGCTGGATGTTGTTGATTCGTACTGCAACATGCAGCATATTTGCCCCATTCCGGCCAATTGCAATGTAACGCAAAGGCAAACTATGGCGAGGCCGACCAACCTACCCATATGATATGTATTATTTGTTCTGTTCTATTGAATTCCATCAAATATTAGATTATAGTATACATGTTACCGAATCAAGTGCAATTGTACAGGTTGTCGTTTTGATCCCAAGTTGTCAAAGACAAATAATAGAGATGTACCGTTAGCATACTAAAGATATGTTGCAGAAGCTGCTATTCTTCTTACGACGAAAATAGGAATTTAAGATATTTAGATAAACAACCTTTTGTGAACAGAAGATGAGCAGCAGACGTTTATTTTTGTATCTACGTACGTCTTCTGATGGAATTGTTACCGAATTTAATAAATTACGTACGTCAAGGCTTTGTTGTAATGTTTGTGAATGACTTGGAGTTTTTACTGCGGCTGTTAGGAACGGTAGAACTACATTTAAGTAATTCCCAAGGTTCTCAGTGAAAAAAAAAATAAACCGAAATTGCCCATGAACTTGTACCCGATTGAAAATATGTAGTAGAAAGTTGGCTTCGACAGCAGATGTCTCAGGAGGATTCTGGGAGTACGCTGGTTCGACCACCTGCCTGGCACCGAGCTCAGGCAAAGGACCCAGCCGCCTCCTGCTTCCCGTGTGGCAGCGATGCGCCGAGTCCGCTGGTACGGTCATGTCCTACGACTCCCACCCGACCACCCCACACAGGCTATCCTGAACTTCAGCCCCCAGTCTGCGGGTGGAAGAGACCGCGGGGGCCCCGC
>NW_017804187.1:2010881-2011527 GCF_001625305.1 Branchiostoma belcheri
CCGCGGGGCCCCGCACCGCTGGTCGGACGTCCTGGCCAAGGACCTGGCCCTGGTCAACATCACCCACGAAGAAGCGCAGGGGCTCGCCCAGGACAGATCGAGATGGAAGGAGGTGGTCCACCTAGTAGGCTCGACGCACATCGTGCAAGAGGACTGAGAGAGAGAGAGAGAGTAGAAAGTTGCTACTGATCTTGTAGCTTTCTCCACTAAGGTCACCATTCTTTCTGTGTACAATAATATCTGTTCAAGAATTCTTACAAGAACGAGCTCAAAAGTGACAAGTTCTGTACAATGCATCATAGTATGAACGTTTGTTTTCCAAGTCGACGTCCAATTTGATATAGTCCTCACAAAACCACAGTATTATCAATTCACATGTGTTCACAATCCGTGATGCAGTAAAATACTCAAGATAAGTTCAAGGATTTTTATATCACATTCTCCAAAAGTTATCTGTCCGTTGACGTAATCACTCATGTCATAATCATCACAAGAGGAAGTACGGTTATCTTTCAATCTAACCACATGTTAGCCTTGGCGCCTGCAACATGCCTAGGCATCTCTATTTATTATTCGCTCAGAAAGCTTGCGTGACTGTAGAAGGTCGGTGGCTGTTACAAGGACAGGAGATATGATATGTGTGAAA
>NW_017804187.1:2011547-2207149 GCF_001625305.1 Branchiostoma belcheri
ACATGCGAATCCAGACTTGTAACGTGGCCATGAACGGGAAGTTGATCGTATTCGGCATGCGCGATTCCTCGTCACTGGTGACGCTGCAACTCAAATCACGAGACGTGGATCAAGCACCACCTATCGAGATGGAGGGGAATGACATTTTCGGGGAAGCTCCGACAAGCTCCTCCGAAGAGGAGAGTGAAGAAGAGGAAGACGAGTGAGTGCACCTTAAGAAACACTGTGCAAAGAAAGTCTGGAGCAATGAAGGCTGGATGTTTGTTTAGAGTTGAAACTATTGATCGAACACAAATAAGTTCTCTCACCTAGAGCTTTCGACCAGTCACTCTGGTCTTCCTCAGTAGACTGACCCAGTGAGGCTTGTCACGTGGCTTCTTTGAAGTGTGACGTCAACACTGGGTCAAAGGTATCTGGTAGACGATGTCGGCTCCCGTCGCGGTTAAGTGAAGGGTGATGGGCCCTGAAACATGTAACAACCAACACAGATGAATCGAACTTTCATGATAGTAAAGCTGGATGCTGTTAATTCTTACTGCAACATGCAGTATATCTGCCCCATTCCTCCATTGCAATGTAACACAAAGGCACACTATAGCGAGGCTGACCAACCTACCCATATGATATGTATTATTTGTTCTGTTATATTGAATTCCATCAAATATTAGATTATAGTATACATGTTACCGAATCAAGTGCAATTGTACAGGTTGTCGTTTTGATCCCAAGTTGTCAAAGACAAATAATAGAGATGTATCGTTAGCATACTAAAGATATGTTGCAGAAGCTGCTATTCTTCTTACGACGAAAATAGGAATTTAAGATATTTAGATAAACAATCTTTTGTGAACAGAAGATGAGCAGCAGACGTTTATTTTTGTATCTACGTACGTCTTCTGATGGAATTGTTACCGAATTTAATAAATTACGTACGTCAAGGCTTTGTTGTAATGTTTGTGAATGACTTGGAGTTTTCACTGCAGTTGTTAGGAACGGTAGAACGACATTTAAATAATCCCCAAGGTTCTCAGTGAAAAAAAAATAAACCGAAATTGCCCATGAACTTGTACCCGATTGAAAATATGTGGTAGAAAGTTGCTACTGATCTTGTAGCTTTCTCCACTAAGGTCACCATTCTTTCTGTGTACAATAATATCTGTTCAAGAATTGGTACAAGAACGAGCTCAAAAGTGACAAGTTCTGTACAATGCATCATAGTATGAACGTTTGTTTTCCAAGTCGACGTCCAATTTGATATAGTCCTCACAAAACCACAGTATTATCAATTCACATGTGTTCACAATCCGTGATGCAGTAAAATACTCAAGATAAGTTCAAGGATTTTTATATCACATTCTCCAAAAGTTATCTGTCCGTTGACGTAATCACTCATGTCATAATCATCACAAGAGGAAGTACGGTTATCTTTCAATCTAACCTCAGGTTAGCCTTGGCGCCTGCAACATGCCTAGGCATCTCTATTTATTATTCGCTCAGAAAGCTTTGCGTGACTGTAGAAGGTCGGTGGTTGTTACAAGGACAGGAGATAGGATATGTGTGAAAAGTTGTTTCAACAGTACAGATGTTACAGTTTCTTGTGGCAAAACAGAGGAGAGGTAACAGTAGCTAGCAATAGTTGTAGCAATTACAGTAACCATTCAGGGTTAGGAACGGTGAGAGGTAGCTGTACATAGCAGTAGTTGTGGAAATTACTGTGGCCATTCAACGCCAAAAACCGTGACTGTAACAGCAGTTGTAGCAGTTACTCTGACCATTCAGCGTCAGAGACCCGTGTAGCAATAGCTAATTTGTAGCAATAGTTGTAGCAGCAGTTGTAGCAGTCACTGTGACCATTCAGCGCCAGAGACCCGTGTAGCAATAGCTGGCTTGTAGCAGTATTTGTAGCAGTCAGAGGCACGCCGCACCAGATCTAGACAGGATGGACCCAGGCGATGTTTGGGACGTTCTTCTGGTGGTGTTTCTGGTGATGTTTGTCTGGTATTACGTCCGGGAAACCTGGATAAGCGGTCATGGTGGGAAAACCCCTCCAGGTAAGACGTAAAGACTTGTCACTAATTTCTCATTTTGAACACACAGGTGATAATGATAGAGCTAAAGACATGGATATAATGGAGGCAAGATAACGAGCACGAGAACTCAACAAAGCTACTAAGTAAGCCTTTTCACTCCGCATACATGACTAACTCGTCATATTTTCATATTTACCAGCTTGCCATACAACTTTTGTGTTACGTTATTCGTAAAGAATGTTCAGTTTTATGTAGTTTATATGTTGTATGTCTGTTACTCCAGGAAGATTAGCTGTCTATTTGTACGTATATGTCTGCTAATGGAGTTAATAAAGCACCTAAAGCACTGTAACCGTACGGAAGACTTCATTTGAGTTACGCTCCTTGATTGATTGATTGATTCATTGATTGATTGGTTGGTTGGTTGGTTGGTTGGTTGGTCGGTCGGTCGGTCGGTCGGTCGGTCGGTCGGTCGGTCGATCGATCGATCGATCGATTGATTGATTGATTGATATTACCTGCTATGTGCACCACTAGGTCCCCCGTACATCCCTGTCCTGACACCTATATGGACGCTGTGGATATTTCTGCGTGACGGGATCTGGGCGTGCACCGCCGCGTACTCCGCTAAGTACGGGGACTTCGTGAGGGTTTGGCTCGGGACCGAGCAGACTTTCATCGTCAGCAGGTGAGATGTTAGTTCCTGAAACGAAATGGTGGAAAGCATTGTGTTTGGGCTGTGCCTACCTGTCTGTCTGTGTATCTGTCTCTCTTTGTTGAGTGTATATGGGTGGTTACATGTGTGTCTGTGTACGCCGCAAAGTACGAGGACTTCGTGCGGGTCTGGCTCGGGACCGAGCAGAGTGTGTGTGTGTGTGTTTGTGTGTGTGTGTGTGTGTGTGTGTGTGTGTGTGTGTGTGTGTATGTGAGTGTGTACTTGTGTGTGTGTGTGTGTGTACTTGTGTGTGTGTGTGTACTTGTGTGTGTGTGTGCGTGTGTATATAATATGTGTGTGCCTGTGTGTGTGCGTGCCGCTGTGTGCATGTGTGTGAGAGAGTGGGTTTGAGTGGGTGTGGTTTGTACGTGTGTGCTTGTGTGCTGCATCGATCTATTTCATTATCTCCGGTTGCTACTTTTAAACCCATGTAAATAAATGACTTGTTGTGTTTTTCTAACTCATCCCCAGTCCATCAGCTGCTGCGCATGTCCTGAAGTCCAGTAACTACCGATCTCGGTTCGGCGACCCTTCTGGGCTTGCGCAGATCGGCATGCAGAGGTCAGGGGTCATCTTCAACAACGACGTGCGCAGCTGGAAATCCTTCAGATTCTTCTTCGTCAAAGGTAAAAAAAATAGTGAAAAACTATAAAGGTAACATTTGCAAAGCAAATGCATAATGTTTACCTTCGCCTATGGTCTACTCTGTTAATTCTTACTCAAACACAATCTAGTATATGGTGGCAGGTGTCTAAATCCCTCCTGCTATGAAATTGCAACATGATGTAACCCAACACCAGTTACCATAGTGAGAGACGACAACAAATCAGGTCATTGGCCAGTTCAGAGGTCAGTGTTTGAAGAAGAAGAAGAGGAAGAGGAAATGTAGCAAAAACAATATGTTTTCCTTTAGTAAACATAAAAAGGATCAAATAGATGGCAGTTGTCTTGTGAGATACACCAAGAATGCATATGGTTGAGAATCGCGAAGACACTTGCCAAGTTGAGTAAAGTCAACATAAGGTTCCCAAAAAATGAATGTATTTTAATTATTCTACCAAGGAGGTAGGAATGCCAATTAAATGAAGACGTTGCAGAAAATTATGTCTTTTGTTGTTGCTTATTTTTATCATGTATTGTTTTTGATTGCAACAGGGATTGCAACAGGCAAGCGGTCATAATTTGGCACCACTAAGTTTTATAGATAGCCTCAGCAGTATCCTGCTATGGAGGTTTAGAATCGAACGTGCATTTCATATCCCTCTCTACGTCCTTCGATAACCTCAAGGCCCACTTCTTCATTTCTCAAGGTTAAGATGGCGTGTATACGACCGATGGAGACTTGTGACGCGCCAGCTGTGACCTTTGTGAAGGTCACACGTTTTGACAACACAGGGATAAAACTTGCATTTATCATAGCCATGATATAAAGTCCTGCCTACGTACACAGGCCAGGTACTGGCCCCTTGATATAAAGTGACGTACCAAATATCTTATAACACGTCACAGTAACTAGATAGAGGGCATTCTTATGATAACCGTGCATGTATCCAGAAAATCCAACGTTACGGTCATGCCCGTAGCCAGGATTTTGAATGGGGGGGGAGTCTTCCCACTGCTTGAGGGGACCTCGAGTGCCGAAGGCGCGAGGTTCCTAGGGGGGTCCGGGGGCATGCTCCCCCGGAAAATTTTGAAAAATGAACCTTCTAAAATGGCATTTCGTGCATTTTTGAGAGGATTTCCAAGGAAATCTTGAGATAACTTTTTATTCAATGACAAAGGGAGCAGTTTTTCTATGATTCCAGTCCATGTTTTCAAGAAAAATCTTGGACCTTTACATAAAAAGTGGACCAAAAAGTGGACCTTTACATAAAAAGTGGACCTTTGAGCCTTGTGGGGGGGTTCACCGTCATGCCCTGGCTACGGGCATGGCGGTGATTGGTTCTGTGACTGCAAGGTTATACGGGCAAAACCACTTCCTTGGTTACAGCCTGTTTGAAAATGCTGTGAAATAAAATCGTGCGATGACCTAGGATGTATATAACAGGGGATTAAGTGTGAATTGATTTTCAGCTCCCACGTGTTACACGTTGATGTATGACCCTCATCCACGCGTTAAGGTTATTGTGCGGAGACAATACAAACATTCAAGACTATCAGTTCTTGATGATGATCGATGAAACGAACTGTTGTACTCTTAAGCTTGCCAAAATCTTATTGCCTTGTCACTTGTCATCGTCAGTGTTCAAACATTTGCTGTTAGAAGTTCCATACAGACTCAACACCATGATACAGTTATTTATTGCACAGGCACAATGATTTACTTACCATGCCAAGGTTTCTGTAGTGCGTCTGTTCAAGGGAACTATGGCAGGCTCTTTAGTGTGATCGAGGTGTGGCTCTCCTCAAACTCGGGACCTCGCACCATGTAAAGTCCTATCCGAGGGACATCACTGACCGAAGTTAAGTGAAGTGAGGAAAATCGTGTAACAAGTGTCTTTCCCAAAGATACAACATCGGGGCATGTCAGGGTCCCAATGGTGACCAAACTTGTATCTGGCTGTTGACAACCAAATGTGTAAAATTCATACCTTTCCTACTAACCTGGTCAAACTATTCACGGCCGTATCACATGCCCTTTGGCAGCACTCTACAAGGAAGTCCTTGACAGAGCGGCCGGTGTGTCCGCCATTGCTACCAGACGACAACTGGCCAACATCCGGGACATGGCTTCAAGTAACCCGGATGGAGCTGTCGACGTCGTGACGCTCATGCGCAGAATCACGCTGGAAATCGGAAACCGCCTTTTTCTGGGGGTCAACATAGAAAATGGTAGCGTAGATATCTTGTAGTAGATTTACATTTGTGCAAATCAGTTTATATAAACTTTGATAGTTTGAACATAGTGCACTATAAATAAAGCATTGTAAAGGTGTAAGTAAAGTCACAAACCTGTTAGTTGTATAGCTGTAGCAAAACTATCTCTCTGCCAAAAATCTCTATGCCAAAGTGTATCAACATCAGAGGCTTTCCCTTATATTGCTACATTTGCTGTACTAGCTACACGCATGTAACGCTTTGTACGGAACAACTGCTACAACGATTTGCTACTTTGCCATTTGCTGCGCTTTAGATCTGGAGGTTGTGGACACAATCAACGGTTATTTCGCTGCTTGGGAGTTCTTCATGATACGGCCCACAGCGCTGCAGTTGGTACAACCCAGTCTGTACAGGAAACACAAGAAAGCAGTGTAAGAGTTTTCTCCTTGTGCAAGGCTGTTGCCATCAAACTGCGTGTAACGTATTGGAAGGGTAACAAGCCTGAAAGATAGAATTACTAGCCTCTACCAGGCTTCGGGAGGCAGCCGGAAAGAGTAGAAATCGGCCAAATAGAGGGATAGCATGCCAAGGGAGTTTGTCCGTTGAGAGAACAGTTCAATTCGGGTGCGGGTCTCTCAACGGACAAACTCCCTTGGCATGCTATCCCTCTATTTGGCCGATTTCTAGTCATTCCAGCCGCCTCCAGAAGGCTGGTAGAGGCTATAGAATTACATTAAAATCTATGTCGTGAAGATGGTAAGGGATGCAACGTATTTTATCATCAATTTGTCTTAATTGATTCAAATTTTGACTTTTGATCAAATACGAGAAAATATATCTCACCTGTACGACTTCCCAGCCGAATCTTAAACCCTCTTCATGTATACTGACCCACTAACTTGCATCCCGTGACTATCTCTTCAGGAAAGCTTTGCAGGACGTAGTAGGGAAGTTGGTGGATAAGAAGAGGGCCTGCATGGAGGGGAATGAGGCCGAGGAAGAATTCAGCATCCCCAAAGGCGAACATGACTTCGCCGCTGCGCTCATCCAGGCACAGGTAATCACGTGCTCATCGCGTGCTCTTCATATGCTCATCACATGATCGTCACATACTCATCACGTGATTGTCACGTGTTCTTTACGTGATCGTCACGTGTTCATCACGTGCTCATCACGTGACTGTCACGTGTTCATCACGTGATCGTCACGTGCTCATCATGTGTTTTAAGTATCAAATACCTGGACTGAATAACTTTAGTAGCGATTAAAAACACAAAATTCAACCGCGAGGTAGGTTTAATAGTTTTTCTGATACGTTCCATACTGCACCCGTCACTTATGCTAAATGTTTCCCTCTACAGGAGAATGGTCAGTTGTCGGCGTCCTGTGTCCGGCAGAGCGTGACAGAGATGCTGGTGGCCGGACCGGACACCATGTCTGTCAACATCTACTTCATCCTGTCACATCTCACACTGTTCCCGTCACTTATGCTAACTATGATGTTTCGTCTACAGGAGAATGGTCAGTTGTCGGCCTGCTGTGTCCGGCAGAGCGTGACAGAGATGCTAGTGGCCGGACCGGACACCATGTCTGTCAACATCTACTTCATCCTGTCACATCTCACACTGTACCCGTCACTTATGCTAACTATGATGTTTCGTCTACAGGAGAATGGTCAGTTGTCGGCCTGCTGTGTCCGGCAGAGCGTGACAGAGATGCTAGTGGCCGGACCGGACACCATGTCTGTCAACATCTACTTCATCCTGTCACATCTCACACTGTACCCGTCACTTATGCTAACTATGATGTTTCGTCTACAGGAGAATGGTCAGTTGTCGGCCTGCTGTGTCCGGCAGAGCGTGACAGAGATGCTAGTGGCCGGACCGGACACCATGTCTGTCAACATCTACTTCATACTGCTGCACATCGCCGAGCACGGTCTGGAGGACGGGATACTCAGGGAAATCAGGGAGGTCGTCGGTACGTAGAAGCAAAGTATCGCAGACCTGTAATGTCATCACTGGCGTTTATGGGCGCCGCCATGTTGGATTGTGACGTCATGCCGGCGCCATCTTGTTTCCTGTTGGATTAAATTTTCCACTGAGAAGAGTGTATAAAAATTATGCTTTTGCAGATGCTGCACCCTAGTTCTTCGTTTGACTGATATTTAAAAAACCTATATATCAACAAAAGTTAAAGAGTTAAGTAACTAGTACTCAACGTACACTGTCAGTGGCAAAGTGAGGTCTGTTCCCATTGCACAAAAAGTGAACTAGAAAACCTAAATGACTCATAATTTCCATCCAGGAGACCGAGATCCTACTAGAGAGGACCTCAACAAGATGGCGTTCCTCGATCACGTGATCAACGAGAGCATGCGCACGAGGCCGGTGGTGACGTTCGTCATGCGCCGGGCCGAGGAGGAAGATCACGTGGACGGTTACGTCATACCGAAGGGGTCAAATGTCATCGTTAACCTAGTGGCCGTGCACCAGGATCCGCGGAACTTTCCCCAGCCGGAGAAATTCGACCCGGATCACTTCAAAGAAAAGGTTAGAAAACTGTTAGACTGGCAATGAAAACATACATTGCCATGGTGACGGTGGGTACTGTTAGGGTTATCATTTGCATGACACTGCCATGATTTTATGATTTTGAGGAAGCCTTGGTACCCTACCTTCCTGTATAGTGAACGAGCCCCGGGGTGACAGAAAGTAGGGCACCGGGGGCAGACAGGTTTTCCCAAGGGTTTCCAGGAATGTGGGCATGTCAACAAACAGAGCTGGGAGACATTCCTTTGGACATTCCATGCCTGTGGACAAAATTCCTGTACAATTCCTAGAATTCTTGCAAACTGTACACAATGCTGTACCATTAGGCTCCTCCCTGAGACGTCGCCAACCTGTTTGCCTTCACACGGTCTATCCTAACAAACGACTTGTCAGAGCCTGTGGAAAAACAATGGGTTTTCCTTCAAATTTGTAATTTTATCAGGAATCAAGGAAGAATAGGTCAGATGCTGATATTTTATCTAATGGATTTCAAATAAAACATCATAAAACATCAAACATGATTCAACATGATAATCTTAATACTGAGAATGTTTGTTACAGGTGCCTTCTACCCAGTTCATGCCGTTTGGCCTAGGCCTGCGCTCCTGTGTAGGGCGGACCATCGCACCTGTCCAGATGAAGGTTTGTTTGTTTGTTTGTTTGTTTGTTTCAAAAACCTCCAATTAGTGACAATACAACCACTACTCTTCCTGGAGTCCCCTTACATATATTTAAAATACAAACATCATAACAACTATTTACATTTGCCATCTAATAACAATACAGATAAATGTACTAATTACTGAAACACATTCACATATATGGTCAGACAGGAGTCTAAATCCCTCCTGCTATAAAATTGCAACATGATGTAACCCAACACTAGTTACCATGGTAACAGACACAACATTGGTCCAGGTCATTGAGGTCACTCTTTAGAGAAGAAGAAGAAACTGAGCAAAAACAATATGTTTTCCTTCGGTAAATATAAGAATAGAATAAACGTCATTAAAGTAATCTCTGCAAATTTAACATCAATCAATACCTACATTAAACAATATTACAGGTCGTCATCATCACCCTACTGCGCATGTACCAACTGCGCCCGTCACGTGACCACCAGAGCCTCGATGTGAGCCGGAATCTGTCCGAACATCCGACTGAACCTGGGTACATGTTTCTGTACCCGAGGGTGGAAACAAACAGCTGAGCGCTTGAAGGCAGCCAAAATATTGGAGTATCGCCCATTGATGCATTGTGCGTGCAGCACCAAGGACAGAAACCAGTTATCATCATCATTCCATATTTGAAGCGTTTGAAATAGCCCAAAAAGCTATAGGGGTGTCTCTTTCTTTTTTGGGTACTCCTAATAGAGATAGAACCAGCCTACGGTATAAAACAAACAAATGAGCGCTTTTAAAGGCAGCCAAAATATGGGAGATCGTCCATTGGGGCATTGTGCGTTCAGCACCAAGGACAAGCACCAGTTACTGATATACTAGTATCGTATGGAAGTTAAAGGCGTCCAATGCAATTTCAGGGCTTAAAAACTGAATGTTCAAGTTTTGTTTTGTCACTTTTATGTAGTGTCATCATTGGTGAAAATACCTTTTATTAACGTATGGACATAGACAAGACCTGCGTGTATATAAATTGGACATACAGTTGTTTATTCGGAAAACAATTGATGCTAGATCTATCAAGACATAGGAGCTGTGTAGTAATGGATCGACACGTCAACAATTAACAAACTAAAGGTATTCTTACACAACCGAAAAGTTACTGTCAAAGCAGTGCCCTGTTGTATTACTACTAGTCGCCAGGAGGCACTTTTGTAAACATTTGTTATGAATTGATATACATTGTTCGAGGATGTTTGAGACAATGGTATTTATATTTTTATCCATGTAGGGCACACGTAGCATTTAAGACATTTTTAATTAGCAGTTAACACTCTGCCAGTATTTGACAACTACAAATAGTAGCACAAAACTGGTGAAGTTTAAACTATACAGTACAATTGCACGTATCCCACTGACTGTCTATGTATAATCTATTTATCACCAGTACTCTTTCTAAGCAGTTATCACTACTGATATCGCGAGCATTTCTATACATTTTGTATCGTTATTCCTGCCGTAGTTCCATATTTAATTGCATTTATTCCTACATACATGTGAGGTTTTGGTTCGGTTCTACGGGTGTGTCTGCTAGGTTTTACTTCATTGATTGCTCTATTAATTGTTCTATTGATTGATTGATTGATTGATTGATTGATTGATTGATTGATTGATTGATTGATTGATTGATTGATTATTTCACTATGACTAACTCTCATAAATACATACACTACTAGTATCTCATGCCTAATAGTAGTCTATACAATTTACTATCATAATGATTATACACATATGTGCATTTTTGGATATACCCAATAAAAGGCCCATACTAGAGATCTCTATCAACTTTATGTGTTACTATCCATTTCCCCTTAAGAAGGCCTAGTGGAGGCTAATATTCATAACCCCTTAGGAAGGCCTGGTAGATGCTATGTGCTACTATCCATAACCCCCTTAGGAAGGCCTGGTGAAGGCTATGTGCTACTATCCATAACCCCTTAGGAAGGCCTGGTGGAGGCTATGTGCTACTATCCAAAACCCCTTATGCTACTATCCATTGCCCCTTAAGAAGGCCTAGTGGATGCTACTATTCATGAGCCGTTAGGAAGGCCTGGTGGAGGCTATGTGCTACTACTAGTGTTCATGAGGCGTTAAGAAGGCCTGGTGGAGGCTAGCATACAGCCATAAGAAAGTCCTATAGAGGTTAGGGTTACGTTCGTACCAACACACAAGTTACGCTCGTATCCACACACAGATCACGGCTACAATGAAGCCTATGGTGGTACTAAGAGTCGCGGGTTTGATTCCCGTTGCGGTGTTACAGCCGTCCCCGAAGCACCAGGAGTAGCAGTGACGGGCGGAATCTTTGTTGACGCAATACGACGACTTGGCCTCCTTCGCACAGCCTCGATCAACGGCGTGGGGGATGCCTAGGTGTGTGCGGGGAGGGACGAGATAGACTTTAAAAAATGCGGAAACACACACAAAACACACAGACAGGAAAGAAAAACAAAGCCATACACACGCACATTCACATACACACACAGACACACTCGCACACAGACACACTCACACACAGATAGATACACACACACACAGAGAGAGAGAGAGAGAGAGAGAGAGAGAGAAAGAAAACCAAAGTCATGCACACACAATCACACACACANTCAATCAATACCTACATTAAACAATATTACAGGTCGTCATCATCACCCTACTGCGCATGTACCAACTGCGCCCGTCACGTGACCACCAGAGCCTCGATGTGAGCCGGAACCTGTCCGAGCATCCGACTGAGCCTGGGTACATGTTTCTGTACCCAAGGGTGGAAAACAGCTGAGCTGTTTTAAAGGCAGCCAAAAATATGGAGTATCGCCCATTGATGCATTGTGCGTGCAGCACCAAGGACAGAAACCAGTTATCATCATCATTCCATATTTGACGCGTTTGAAATAGCCCAAAAAGCTATAGGGGTGTCTCTTTCTTTTTTGGGTACTCCTAATAGAGATAGAACCAGCCTACGGTATAAAACAAACAAATGAGCGCTTTTAAAGGCAGCCAAAATATAGGAGATCGTCCATTGATGTATTGTGCGTTCAGCACCAAGGACAAGCACCAGTTACTGATATACTAGTATCGTATGGAAGTTAAAGGCGTCCAATGCAATTTCAGGGCTTCAAAACTGAATGTTCAAGTTTTGTTTTGTCACTTTTATGTAGTGTCATCATTGGTGAAAATACCTTTTATTAACGTATGGACATAGACAAGACCTGCGTGTATATAAATTGGACATACAGTTGTTTATTCGGAAAACAATTGATGCTAGATCTATCAAGACATAGGAGCTGTGTAGTAATGGATCGACACGTCAACAATTAACAAACTAAAGGTATTCTTACACAACCGAAAAGTTACTGTCAAAGCAGTGCCCTGTTGTATTACTACTAGTCGCCAGGAGGCACTTTTGTAAACATTTGTTATGAATTGATATACATTGTTCGAGGATGTTTGAGACAATGGTATTTATATTTTTATCCATGTAGGGCACACGTAGCATTTAAGACATTTTTAATTAGCAGTTAACACTCTGCCAGTATTTGACAACTACAAATAGTAGCACAAAAACTGGTGAAGTTTAAACTATACAGTACAATTGCACGTATCCCACTGACTGTCTATGTATAATCTATTTATCACCAGTACTCTTTCTAAGCAGTTATCACTACTGATATCGCGAGCATTTCTATACATTTTGTATCGTTATTCCTGCCGTAGTTCCATATTTAATTGCATTTATTCCTACATACATGTGAGGTTTTGGTTCGGTTCTACGGGTGTGTCTGCTAGGTTTTACTTCATTGATTGCTCTATTAATTGTTCTATTGATTGATTGATTGATTGATTGATGTATTGATTGATTGATTGATTGATTGATTGATTGATTCACTATGACTAACTCTCATTACACTACACTACTAGTATCTCATGCCTAATAGTAGTCTATACAATTTACTATCATAATGATTATACACATATGTGCATTTTTTGATATACCCAATAAAAGGCCCATACTAGAGATCTCTATCAACTTTATGTGTTACTATCCATTTCCCCTTAACGAAGGCCTAGTGGAGGCTAATATTCATAACCCCTTAGGAAGGCCTGGTAGAGCTATGTGCTACTATCCATAACCCCTTAGGAAGGCCTGGTGAAGGCTATGTGCTACTATCCATAACCCCTTAGGAAGGCCTGGTGGAGGCTATGTGCTACTATCCAAAACCCCTTATGCTACTATCCATTGCCCCTTAAGAAGGCCTAGTGGATGCTACTATTCATGAGCCGTTAGGAAGGCCTGGTGGAGGCTATGTGCTACTACTAGTGTTCATGAGGCGTTAAGAAGGCCTGGTGGAGGCTAGCATACAGCCATAAGAAAGTCCTATAGAGGTTAGGGTTACGTTCGTACCAACACACAAGTTACGCTCGTATCCACACACAGATCACGGCTACAATGAAGCCTATGGTGGTACTAAGAGTCGCGGGTTTGATTCCCGTTGCGGTGTTACAGCCGTCCCCGAAGCACCAGGAGTAGCAGTGACGGGCGGAATCTTTGTTGACGCAATACGACGACTTGGCCTCCTTCGCACAGCCTCGATCAACGGCGTGGGGGATGCCTAGGTGTGTGCGGGGAGGGACGAGATAGACTTTAAAAAATGCGGAAACACACACAAACACACAGACAGGAAAGAAAAACAAAGCCATACACACGCACATTCACATACACACACAGACACACTCGCACACAGACACACTCACACACAGATAGATACACACACACACAGAGAGAGAGAGAGAGAGAGAGAGAGAGAGAAAGAAAACCAAAGTCATGCACACACAATCACACACACATACACACTCACACACAGACACACACATACACTCACACACTCACTCTCTCTCTTACACAGAGAGAGAGAGAGAGAGAGAGAGAGAGAGACAGACAGCCACACACGTACCCAAACACAGCCCCCTACACACACACACATGGGCTGCTGTTGAGCATTTCGATCTGAATCCAAGAATAGACGGTTGTAAGTACAGTACTTACTAGAGTCGCTGGGTGTGCTCTGCAGGATGTAACAGAAGTTATATCCGTCCGGGCAGTCCTGCATGCCCAGGAGCGCGTAGTTATAGTGGCAGGGCGTGGAGTGTTTAATCTCCGGACCGCCCAGCCCAACACACGTGTAGCACTTTACAGCCTCGCCTGTGGAGAAAAACAAAAGATGTCAGACTTCCTGCTACTCTCCAAGCAGAGGTTTGGGCTTCGTTGTAGTTTTGTTGTAGTTTTGACGGACGCGTGTTTTCGGGCGTTTTATTCCCAATTCAATGCCCTCAGTTTGCGACGATTGTACGGTGATCGTATGAAGATCGTACGGTGGTCGTATGATGATCGTATGGTGATCGTATGACGATCGTATGGGGATCGTATGAAGATCGTACGGTGATCGTATGAGGATCGTATGGGGATCGTATGAAGATCGTATGGGGATCTTACGACAATCGTACGGTGATCGTATGACGATCGTACTGTGATCGTATGAAGATCGTACGGTGATCGTATGACGATCGTATGGTGATCGTACGAAGATCGCACGACGTAAGTAATCATGCCCTAACGTATACGTTACCTGGTACGACCACAATAGCGAGCAGAATCAACACGGCGCCAACAACCATGACTGAAGCCCTGCCCAGAGATGTCATCTCGCCTGTCCTGTTAGAGTCCTGTATCTGCCGCCGTCAACGCTGGGAGGGGTCCTTAGCATCTACCTAGAGAGAAGCAACAAGATACAAGACTGGCAGTGAAAACATATATTGCCATGGCGACGGTGGTCGCCAAAAAATGACCAAAGCCAACATACACCGTGACTTGGTAAAAGTTAGATAATTATCTTTCAAGGCAATGTTTTGTATATTTTCCTTTTCCCTCGTGACCTCAATGAAAAGCAGTCTGCAGACTGTTTTGAGCTTCTCATGAATAATAAAGATTATAAATAAATAATAAAGAATAATTCAAACACACAGATAAGTGGGCCACGCGTTAACACAATGGGTAGGACCGGAGTGTCTCAACGTAACCAACCAATAGCTACCATACCATTTCTCTGTACTTCATAGATTGTTCCTGTAATAAGTTAATCAATTAATTCATTAATTACCTAACCAACCAAACGACTAAACCATTGATAGATTGAAGCTGTACTTTTTAGGTAAGAAGCCTAACACCGTACAATCATTTTGCTCTATTCCGAGGTAGCGCATATTCACTTCCATACGATATATCAATGGATGGTGCCTGTCCTTGGTGCTAAACGCACAGTGCATCAATGGACAATCTTCCGTGCCTTGTGCACCTCGCAACATAACGTATTGATCTGATTTATTAAACCGTATAAAGAGAAAGGACAGGACTGGACTGCCCAACTAGCAGGAGCCTGAGGCTATTATAAAGGGCTAACCCTTATAGCTGGACAATAAACAATGTGAAAGAAGAACGGTTACAATTCAGATACAGGGGTAACAGAGGAGTCATTATAAATATGAAGCCTGTTTTATTAGTCGTACTCAAGTCACTGTAAACAATCCTAACACATCAAATGCTAGTTTAGTGTCAAAACCACATTTCCACCGGTTCAACGTTGCATTTTATGTGAGTAACCCTCACATATTCGCTTTTACGTTCGATAATGCTCTACCTCTGGCCCCATCTCCTGTTTAATAATGGTTCGAAACACCCACAACTCTATCGACCAAGATTCTAATTCGATTAACAGACTGGGTCAGTGGGTTTTGTGGGACGCACGCGTCAGAAAAAAGGCTAGCTCAATTTTTCTTTCTTTAATGAGATTGCAGCAAAAGATTACAATGTAGGTACTACGCAGCTACTAGCTGATTATGTGACCACATATTAGATACCTACATATTACATATTACTAGTATAGCAACGTTCAACATAACGTAAATACAACCAATGTATGTATAGCTCAATGTTGGGAACGTATAAGGATATGTATACATGTTACAGCTTGCTTTCATTTGATTTTCAAGTATCTTGCTAAACCGACGAACCTCCGAGAAGCCCATAGAAATAGCGATATCATGGGCTATGATTTAATATATAAAACATATGCTATAATCCACAGTGGCATCGCTACAGTTCAATACGCACGTGCAGGTCTTACATAATTAATGTCTCCGCGCTATTTACGGAAAAATCTATAAAAACCTCGTCCCATATCGGTACCCAAACCCGATAAAACAATATACTGGAGTTGGAATAATTCTGATCACAGCTTTATATGCGGGCCTGGGGATTGCATATTGAATTACTGCACCCAGGGTAGGCCACATGTCACTGGTACGAACCTGTTAGCACCAAACACTCAATCTTGTGCGGTAAAAGTTACTTAAAGGCATCCAGTGCAGTTTTTAGGGTTTGGAAACCCGATTTTTCAAAGCCAATATTCTAGCCATTCATCTACATATTGAGTTGAAACCACACTGTCCCAACGTTTATTGACCCTCATGGAGCAAATATTTCCAAAATTCTGACGGATTTGGTTACTGGAAAGGCTGATTTTTAGGGTACCACCCAGAAAATAAAGGTCCTGGGGCTTGTTTCTGCCTATTAAAAGCCCAAAGTATGAAATACTGACTCAAATGTTCTAATGTGAAGGAGTATGTGTCAATATCCCAAAACTTGCCTTGTTCAGAAGATTTCCAGTTTTGCTGCCCTGAAATCGCATTGGATGCCTTTAAAGGACTACCTGGGTTCACTTACGGTCTTACTTACAGGTACTAGTACTTGATGTTCCATTAACCATTAAAGAGGCATTATGTAACATTTTTGCACCAATAGCTCACCTTATTAAGAAGCAACACAACATACACAACGTAAAAAAGTCCGCTCTGAAATTAGAAATAAATTTGTTGGGCGATCTATCAAATCCTTCGGCGTAACACACTGGCAAAGCGACGTGGATTTAATGTAGTTTTGCCCCAACTCATCCGAAGCCGAGTGAAACTTTCTGCGATTTCATAGTGAATTTTGGCACTTAAGATTAGCACAGCACAGATAGACACACAAAACACACAACGTAAAAAAAACATACGTTCTGAAATTCGAAATAAAATTTGTTGGGCGATCTATCAAATCTATGGTTGCTCCTTCGACGTAACACACCGGCAAAGCGAAGTGTACTTAATGGAGTTTTGCCCCAAGTCACCCGAAGCCGAGTTAAAATTGCTGCGCTTAGCGAAACCTCGCGGAGTAAATGGGATTCGAACTGACATATGTCTCCTGCCAGGGGCGGAGTGGGAACGTTTCACTTCACTCGGGCCGACAGATGAACGTTTTCTCTCAGCGATTCATTCGTGAAGGCGGGATAAAAATCGATAATTTTCGCTCACCGTTATCATGAATATTTTAAGAAGTAAAAAAAAGGAAATGCACCGCGACGTTTGACGACCAAGTTAGTCACGAAGGATTCAAATCACACAATGAAACTGTTATGCAAGAATCTAGATATATTAAGTAAAATTTAAGCAGTTGCTTGTCAATGAATAACTGTTTACTTGCGCATCTCATTATCTTCATATCTGATTTTTATCGACTATTTAAACACAGAAATGTTTGAACCAAGAAAAAAACTGAACTATTCCATCCAGCATTTTTTACTACTGTCTACAGTATCATCCTCTAAATCCCTTGCCAAAAGCTGGCATACCAGGCTTTTTATAGTCTTATAGATGTAATCGTTTTGAAAGCATTTCCACTGAGAACTGTTGCTACTGAAATAAATAACCGTTCTGAGCCGACACGTCAATCTCCTGGTCTCTATGTTTCTCTATGACAGGAGTTTCCATGGTAACAGTAAACTGAAGAGTATCCATGGTAACGAGCAAGGTTTCCATAGTAACCGCAAGGCCAATGAAGGCAGCATCAATAGATGTTCAGTCGATTTGACCCTCCCCATTGGTCAAATCCGGGCTGCCACCTGTTTTAGAACCCTAACTACGTTCGATCGAATCACGTTCGATCTGGGTAAATTCGAACAGAACGCGTGTTTCCATTTGGGGTCACCTGTGGTCATTTACACTAACCCTGCAGCACAACCAGATCCTTTTAAAGTTTAAGAACATGTTCTTTTATCCCTGAAATTTGCTGAACGATCTGTTAAATCTTTGGCCGCTTAGAGGTCGTACGCTCTAGTGTAAAGGGGATGTTACTACTAGCTAGTATACCGGCATGGCAGTAGGACTAGACGGTTGTCATGACGGTGAGTCGATGAATCTCCACATGTCCGATACAAACCGGTCCTTAGGGAGCACACGGGTCGATACACGTGCCGGACGGCGTCGGGAGTTGCGTCAGAAGTCATAACGGTTGCCCCAGACTTACATTTTAAAGAGGGTGACATGAGGACACTCTGCTATTATATTTTATACAATCATTTTAACACCCATATTTTCGAAACATTAATTTCTGTATCAGTATAGCCGGTATAACGGCCCTTCGGCGTAGCACACCAGCTTAATTTCACAGGCAGATGGCTTTCTCACCCAGAAAAATCCACTCTTGATATCTCCTGATAAGAAATTTCAGTAACCTAGCCGGCATAAATGGCTAGAATGATGGCAAAAAAGCCACAATAGTCATCTGTGGCCATTATTTGCACAATGAAACGATTTTGAGGTATTTCTGCCGACACGTCGTAATGCCAGGCCCGGTATTACTACTGGTTTTATCGGTAAACCCGTAACAGGTACGAACATACACATATAACCCTACCAGTGCCTCTGGCCTACCATGCCGCATTAATATAGTAGTCTGTGTTTCAAATTTCACCAATTTCCTATATTTTTAGGCTAATATTCTACTTCTTTTGCAAATTATTTTCTTGCTCAACGTCTCTGTGCAAAATGTGACAATTGGTATATTTAACGCCCACATTATTTTGCCATTAACACTTATTCTATTGACTGAGAGAAAAGACAGAGCGATCAATAATTTAAAATTGGGAATGGCCCCCGTTGGACATTAAATCTCTTGCATTACACAATAACTTTGCACAGGGATTTGAAAAGCGAACAGTAATAGACTTTAAAATCCGTGGCAATATATTAGGTATGATTAAGTTCTGAAGGAAGAATTTAAAATATATTTTATACTTCACTTTCCACACCCTTAGGAAAAGGGGACTTTTCTCAGTAAGTGTTATTCGTTATTTAGAATTCGCGGCATTCGAAATTTTCTAGCAAATGTGTAGAATATAATCTGTTATTTAGACTTTTAGCAACTCACAAATTTCTATCCATGCAATAGAACATTATCTGTTATAATCTGTTATATTTTAGTACATGCACAACTGACTGGCACAGGGACAGCTTTTATGTAGTCGTAATTTGAAAGTGGGAGTAAAACAATGATACACAGAAACTAAGGCACGGGCATTGCTGAAATATTTGGCGAGCACATTTCCTTCACCCAAGATTGCACGATGTCTCAAATCTTAAGAAACCACACTTCACTGAGATGCAATTCAGGGCTTCAGCAGACCTGTCTGAATTCTACTTCTACTTCTACACTAAATATTCAGCCGTATGCATGTATACAACTAGGGAGAAAGCTTGGATAGCCGAAACAAAATTGACCTAAATCCACGTATGTACCTCGAGATACCTCGCAGAATTCTATCCAAGCACATGGCATAAGAATCAGTTTTCGTGCTACAAGAAGCATTTTGCATAGAGCAAATTGAATAGAACTCAGAGAAAGATTAATATATATGCGTTTCTTGCTTTCTTCTATGTCACGCTAGATGGAGAAAAATCGCCCCGCCCCTTTTACCAATACTGAATCCGTTCTTCTAGTTTCCATCATAAAACCTACATCACTAAATATTGCAACATCTTTGGAAAATTCAGACGTTATCTAGCCTTTAGCTGGCTTTTCTACGGGGGTACGGACCGTAGAATTCCGTATAGAAAAAAGGGAAGAATGATTGTCCAGGAGAATCAGTCCGTGGTTGCGGCAGCCAAATTCCCATGGCCAATTATTCTCCCTACTTAGCTAAATTTGACTGCTCTTGAATTGAATCCGCATTGGTAGAGACTATACCGTCATCTAAACCAACAAGTAGCACCGTAGTGATGTAAGTTAAGTAAATGCACAAACCTGAGAAAAGGTGTTCACGTACCTGCTATCTCATACCTGTGTCCTGGCAGCCGTGGTTTACTGATCCATGGTACCGGTACCGCACTGCGAGGCCGGCCTCTTTCGGCAGTACAGCTACCACTGCATGGCACCGGGGGTCGCACCTTAATTCTTCTAGGATACCTGTAACTATTATGTTCTATACCATGTACCGTAGCAAGCCTGAATGGATTGTATGTTTAGATGCACACTGTTTTGTGAAGAAATGAAGAAGAGTATCGTTGTCCCGGTTTTAACACAGCAGCTTCTTGTTATCAAGAACCCCCTGTCATAGAAATGGACCTCCCCTCGTATCTAGAATCAATAAGACGTCGTATTGGACTGTACGTTAAGTACGGAAGGGATTTACCATTGTATAGTTTACAGGATACTGGATGAATGTAGACAAGGCTTTTAGAAAGTCGCTTTGAATAGATATACATATGTTACATGATCGTTTTCCATAAGAAAAGGTACATTGCTCTAAGTCTTTTGTAAAGGTGGAAAAACTTCTTTCTAATAGTGTATCATCTCAGACCAAACCCAGCCACCACACTAGTGGATGGTCCCTCATTCAATTTGTATCCCGAATATTCACTTGGTTTTTATCTATAGCTATTATCTTGGGGTCTCTGAAGCTGAGGCTAGGATATATCTTCAGTAATGTGTGTCGGAAATTGGTCGCCACAAGCGCAACAAATGTGGCAACAAATGTAGCGATGTGACGATAGAGACTACTGGGAAACGATCTACAGAAATGTGTTCTGTGTTTCTCAGTCAATATCTTATCTCCGAAGTCATAACAGTAAAACCTAGCGTAATGTGAGTCGGAAGAACCAAAGTGACAACCTACTAAGGCCACACCGACGTAATGTTATGGATGACATCCGCGCGCGCATTGATTTTCGCCTGTTCTCAAAAAAAAAAAGGATCGTCCTCCGAGTCTCTGGCCTGGCTCTAGGCCTGGGTAGTCCATGGCAGTTAGCGACAATAGGGAGCCGGTGGTAACTCTGGAGGATGGCACCAGGCTACCGAAGCTCCACGACTCAAGATCTCAGTACATACGTACAGTGCCTATTCATAAATTCCGCAAATATCCCTCATGTGCCGGCTTATCGTATACGTCGCTATGTACTGCCTCAGATACACAATACCAGCTTTGTATTCCTATGGTTTAGTAGCATTTTTATTTTTGGCCGGAATTTTTTTTATTCACCCGCGCGCACTAGTTTGGGGGTCTTCAGAGGATGTCATCCATAAAATTAAGTCGGTGTGGCCTTACGCGGAATGAAGCTGCCTCGTGATATACTTTTAAATGGTGAATATCGGGAACGTAATGAAATAATCATCGATCCTCTCTTTGCATTATGGTTTTCTTCTTATTGATAATTTGATCTTCTTTTTGTCTGCATGGGGTATAGACTATTACAAAACATTTTGGAAAGGAGTAATTTAGGAACAATCAGGGCACCGGTACGCTAGGTCAGGCGGCGTCACGTGACCATGACGTCAGGTAATGTATTGATCGCTGAAGTAGAAACGGGGTCAGGCCGATATGTAGTAATAATCAATAAGTCAATAGTCAGCGCCTGGTCACATCTGTCGTGCGATCGTCCTACGATCTTCCTACGATCATCGCACGACCGTCTCACGATCATAAACTGTGGACAATCTTGGGTCAGCTGTGCAGGTGTGTCTAAATACACGAATACCTACAAAGGATCGCTGGCCTTTTACCTAGCCTCCACCAGGCCTTTCTACGGGAATACGGATCGCAAAATTCGGCAAAAAAGAGAGTAAAATTGGCCAGGGGAGTCCGGCCGCGGGGAGGTAGTTTCATTCCCTCCGAAGCCTATCAAACCTACAAGGCGGCCAAACTCCCCTGGTAAATATTCTCCTATATATAGCCAGCGTAGTTAGTCTGGTAGAGACTAGCTCTTACCAACCTTCCACAAAAGTACACACATAGATCTTGTTACAACCAATTCGTTACGTTGCATCAACATTCTAGATTGATGGTGGAACTGTTTCTACAGACGTGTGTGTAATTCGGCGTGTTTCTTTTGATTGCGTGTGATTTTTTTTGTATACGACTCTGAGAAAACACAGTCCACTTTTCTGGCGGTAAAACAGAGATTCTGGGTTAATCCCGAGAATCGGGCGGGAATTAGTTACCATGGTAACATGACGTCACGCAGAGAGGCAGTTTGCGAGCATCAGATGAGCATACATGTATTGGGGGGATCTCTAGGCTCAGTTAACTAAACAAGAGCGAGTTCCGAAACATTCGTGGCAGGTTTTCTGACAGTTTTAGATGTACGTGGCAAGGTGGTGCGTAATGGTTCGGCTCAGAACCAAGAGGTCCCGGGTTCGATTCCCTGACATGCCCGCTGCAGTGCCCTTGGGAAAGGCACTTTACAAGACTTTCCTCACTGTATGGTAAAGTGACGCCCACTGTGCCTTTCGGCTAATCGTTGATTCTGTGTCCAAACACTGATGAGGACACAGGCAGATTTGGTGTTGCCAATGTGCCAACATGTGCATATTTGCGTCTAAGTTATAGTACCGTAGATTTTTTTCTGATAGTTTTTATAGGTGGTAAAGAGGCCTTGTGGTTAGGGTTATTATTCCAGCTTTGAAATGAAGAGTCGAGCAAGCACATACACACGAACACACACGCACACACATACAGAGAGAGAGAGAGACACACACGCGCGTAAAATTCTCTCCCTGCGATCCACTGTACATATAGCGTAAAAGTGGCCGGAACATAACTGTTACAATTTGATAAACAACTTCCGAAGTTGGCCAACCGCCATTCGAACCCGTGATCATGTATGTATACAGTATGTTAGCCTCCACCAGGCCTTTCTACGGGAATACGGATCGTAGAATTCGGCAAAAAAGAGAGTAAAATTGGCCAAGGGAGTCCGGCCGCGGGAGGTAGTTTCTTTCCCTCCGAACTGCGCGGCCCAGTCAAACCTACAAGGCGGCCAAACTCCCCTGGCAAATATTCTCCTATATATATAGCCAGCGTAGTTAGTCTGGTAGAGACTAACAGTATGTGTACACAGCAAAGGTGAGGCCCAGACGCACCACGTGAGACTATGACTTAATGTCCAAAGGTCGTTGTCCTCGGATGGGACATTTGTTAAGGCTTAACCATTATCAGAAAGGTAGGTAGGGATGGAAATATAGTCGTTAATTGCCAGACACCTTCTGCTAAAAGTCTCTTCTTGATTGCCTTTCTGAAATAGCACTAGCTTGGTGGGTCTTTGTGCTCTCAATGACAGCTTAGAGCTAAGGAATTTTTGAGAGTAAAACACTTGTTTTGCTGCTCGCCAGAACAGTCAACTTTTGTCGACCTGCCCCCCGAAACTTTGAGTCAACAGGAAAATCGATAACGCCCCCGCAGACCCCTCCTTTTGTGAGAGCCACGCGAAAAAATACGTCTTCACTTCTTCTCGAACTGTCCAAAGATGGCGATCCTTCCAATACTCCTGGTCTTACTGTGTGTGGCGTCTGTTAGGGCGACTGTTGGTTACGCGGCAGACGACCTCTCTCCTCCTGTAGGCCACTTCGTGGTGAACAAGAAGCCGCTGATCGGAAAGCCCGAACCTTGCCTGCTTCTGGATATATCCGCCATGTTTCACGTGGGGTACATCAAAGCGCACAACAACACTCGCGGGATGGTGTCTTTTCCTCTACCCACAACCAGCGTGGTCAGTGGCGACTGTAGTCACCTTACCGACGAGACGCACTCGCATCTCAACCTCAAGTTCAATCTCAACAACGGGACGGAAGGAGTGTTTGGTTTGAATCTCACGTTTGAAAGGAACATTATCTTCACCCACTTCTCGCTATCGGAGGCCACGATGAAGTACACGCTTGTACCTGAATTGTTCCCCGACGCGAAGAACGCAAACGCCACCGTATCGGGGAAGGCCAAAATGTCGGGAAAACAGTTCTTCTACACGCATTCGAACGCCTTCGAGCCCCACTCGTACCTGTGTGACAAAACCCAGAGCATAGACTTCGACATCCCTAGCCTAAACGCACCCAAGTCCACTCTGTCCATCCACCATGTTCAAGTTCAGCCCTTCTACGTACCCAGTAGTGGAAAGTTCTCTCGTCCCGAAACTTGCCCGGAAGACATCACGACTACCCCAGGCCCGAACGTTACCACCCCCCAGCCCACCCCCACTCCTACCCCTACGCCAGTAATCCCTGTCGGACACTTTGCTCTCAATGACACCAAGGGGAACCTATGTATTCTGCTCACCGTTGGCGTGATGTTCCGTGTCGAGTACGACGACGCGAAACAAAACATCACCCGCAACGCCACCTACGTTCTCCCGCAGGACAGCACTGTCGGAGGCGGCTGCGACGAGTCTAAGGCAACCATCGCTCTCTCCTTTTCCAAGGGGTTCAACTTGACCGCGACCTTCAAGACGACGGGGAACAAGAGCTTCGAACTAGTCGGCGCGTCGGTCGGGTACGTCCGGACGCCAGATCTCTTCCCGAACGCGTCCATGCCGGGCAGAGCCGTGAAGGAAGTCGAGCAAGACGCGTCCCTTTTTGAGACGGACCTCGGCAAATCGTACCTGTGCAAGTCACTGCAGTACTTCGACGTTGGCAGCACGGTCAAACTCGAAGTCGTGGACCTGCAGGTCCAACCCTTCGCTGTCAAGGGCAGAAACTTTAGCGAGGTTTCCGAGTGCGCCCAAGACCTACCGTTTACAACCACAATGATGCCCATACATAACGCGACAACCGTTCCCCCTGTTAACACCACGACGGCAACCATGTCGCCAATCGGCAACGCGACCACAGTTCTTGCCCCCAACACCACGGCGGCCACATTCTTACCTATTGGCAATGCGACCATAATGACCACTCCCATGAAGACTCCCAAGCCCACCACACCGCCAAAGGAACCACCTCAAGGTCACTTCGAGGTCAAGGACACAAAAGGTCACGTCTGTCTGCTAGCCAACATGAGTCTACAGTTCAGTGTCTCTTACACAAAGGCCGACAAGAAAAAGCACATCGGACTATTCGACTTACCCAAAACCGCCCACGCTACAGGTTTCTGCAGTTCCGACAACTCCAGTTTGACTCTAACGTTCCACGATGGCCTCTTCAGCGTAACATTCGGCTTCGTCACGGACAAGAAAGTTACAGGGGACAGCGCCAGTCGCTTTAACATGTCTAGCATCGAGGTCATGTACACCGAGCTTCCTTCAATGTTCCCCGGGACTAGTAGCCCTGACGCCCGTAAACATGTCTCCAACAACACGCTGAACATGTTCTCCGCAGCCTCCGACAAGTCTTACATGTGTAAGTCCGAAGTGAACATCACCGTTTCCAAAGATGTGACCATCATGGCCAGTCAAGTTCAGCTCCAACCGTTTGGAGTCAAGTCTGGAAAGTTTTCTTCCGCTGAAGAATGTTCGCAGGACACCACAGGTAGCAACACTGTCCCTGTCATCATTGGTGTGATTGTCGGAGTGATTGTCGTCGTCGTCTTCGTCGCGTATATTGTCGTGAAGAGGTCGAAGGCGCGCCCACAAAAGTTTACAATTGTGAATTAGTCTTTGCGACAACTTGTACATGAGTTGTTATTCTTGCTACTTTTTGGAGTAGTTTGAACATGATCCATTTGAGAGTTTGTCCAGTATTTTTACATAGTACCAAAACATAATCAGAATAGTTTGTATTTAATTTTAGGGTTAGAAATGCAAAAGGAAGGTGCGTCCCAAAAGTTTACAATCGTGAATTAGGCTTTGCGACAACTTGTACAAGTTGTCTTATCGTCCATGACTAGTTGTTATTGTTTTTTTTGGCTGTTCAAGATGGCGCTGCTTCCATGATGTAGAAATCTTGTCACACTTAAGTCTTAAATCTTTAGTTAGCAACTACTTAATTCTTAGATGTAAGCAACTGTTTGGAGTAGGCTAAACACAATCCATTTGAGAGTATTTTTTCATTATTTTCTGCACTGTACCAACTTGTAATCAGAATAATTTGCATCTAGTTTGAGGGTTAGAAGTAACTGTGTAGGGATGCTACAAGACTGACATTGCCCAGCAGTAGAATATGTTAGATCCACATGTAATGTCTGTAACATTTTTAATTCTAAGCAGCCTGATATCATGTATTTGATGTTTGTATTAGAGATTAATCAGACATGTACTTTATGCATTCTCAGATGGTCGATGCAGTCTGTGCATTTGGGTCTAAAGTGCATTTTAATCTTAGGCAAAACAATCAATATTAACATTGTGCAAGATAACGACATAATCAGTGTTATCGAGCGAGGTGTATATTAGTCTCAAACTTATGTGCTTATTTTGAACTTGTTGACAAGATTGTGAGGTCCGTTGTGCTATTTTCTGTACAAAGCAGGACTACAGTCGACGTCTTTAATTTAAAAACTGACAAGAAAGCTTCAAGTGGTCATAGAAACGTGGTCTCTTGTTGAACAAGTGGTTGTGAATAAAAGACTTTGCTATTCAATCATTCATCTACCTGTTGAAATTATTTACGAGTATATGTTTTCTTATTTCTGCAAGTAAACAAACAAACAAACATGACCCTCACAAGGGCACGTAGGCTTCAGACGGTCGTAGAAACGTCGGCTCATAATAAGTGGTAGTGAATTAAGAACTTTGTTCAATCATTCACCAACTTGTTAAAATTATTTACGAGTATGTGTTGTCGTATTTGTGTGAATAAACAAACAAACAAACAAACAAACAAAGACCCTAAAGGGGCACGTATAGGCTTCAGACGGTCATAGACTCAAGACTCAAGACTCAAGAATTGTTTATTGATCAATGGCAGTAAACTTGATACAAGTCACTGAATTGCAAATCAATGTACATTTCATTATTTTAAAATCGAGAGTTTATAGTATTGCATATTAATTAAGTTAAAAATTCAGAGTCATTAGGAAGTTAAAATACAAAGTCATTAGGAAGTTAAAATATAGTATCATTAGAAAGACTACATAGACCACAATAATTACACATACTACAACCACACCACAACAGTTAAAAATTACGAGCAGAAGAACGATTAAAAGGTAGGCCCATGTGATACAAATATTTCAAATATTCCTAATAACTGGATGGTCTGTTAACAATTGTTTCTAAAGTTCATGGTGATAAGTGAGGACGCTAAGGTAGGAATAATTAGTGTCCGTCAATTGTTCAGCAGATGGCACATGTAGGGGATCGGTGAGTTTCTATACCGAGTGGTGCGACAGTACGGGGTGTCCAGTTTGTGCGAGTTACGAGTTTGTCTTCCCGTCACAGACAGTCTGGTTGGGGGGAGCCAGTCCCGGAACTCTGGGTTCAGCAAGGAACTCGCAAACGCTCTGCAGATGTGGACTCGTCGATCTGATAATGTTGTTAGTTTCAAGGTCTCCATTGCCGAGTCATAGTTGTTGTAGAGAGGGCCAAGAATGATCTTACAGGCCCTCTTTTGGACACGCTCCAGGCTTGTGGTTTGTTGTACAGTCAGAGACGAGTGCCATACTGGTGCCGCGTACTCAAGGGCTGGTCGAACGTAAGAGGTATAGACAGTTGTGAGGTCAGTAGTTGACAAACCAAAACGTCATAGAAACGTCGGCTCATAATAAGTGGTAGTGAATAAAGAACTTTGTTTTCTATCATTCACCAACCTGTATTGTTTTCTTATTTGTGCAAGTAAACAAACAAACAAACAAGTATGGCCCTTACAAGGGCACGTAGGCCGCTGGTAAGGTCATCTTCAGCGATAATGTAAACAGTACATATTTGCCCAACACCAGGCAACCCGACGATGAAAGGTAAAGCTGCAAAGGTGGAGGCGAGACGAACATGTTTTTGCCAGCAAATCTGCTCAAAGTTCATGGTCCATTCTACAGGCAAACATAACTCCGTGGCCCCCGGCCTAGGTTGGCCTTAGTTCAGTGTCTGTTAACTAGTTCAAAGCGACCTACAGTGCAGCATTGGTCTGTCGTTACCGATGCTCAAAATGACGTGGCTGATGACTACAACCGTGTTCTTCGTGATTGCTGTCTTCATTGGAGCAACGTCTAGCCGAGAGAATGCCGGTTCGTCACCTTCAGAAGGCCACTTCAAAGTGAGAGACAAAACCACGGGTGCCGTTTGTCTAATAGCCGACATGGGCCTACAGTTCAAGATCCTCTACACAACAACTGACGACAGAGTCGACTACGCTGTCTTCAACCTACCGCAAACCGCCAACGCTACGGGGTCCTGTGGTACGGACAACTCCAGTTTAACGCTAACGTTTCACGGTGACACCTTTAGCGTGACGTTCGACTTCGTCAAAACAGGAAAAGGGGGCGGCGTCGGTCGCTTCCACGCGTCCGCCATCAAGATCTCCTACACCGAGCTGCCTGCCATCTTCCCCGGCACTAAGAACCCAAACACCAGCAGACAAGTCTCCAACAACACGCTGAACGTCTTCTCTGCCGCCACCGACAAGTCTTACATGTGTGAATCAGACGTGAACGTCACCGTTGCCAAAGATGTGTCCGTCGTTACAAGTCAAGTTCAGGTCCAACCGTTTGGGGTGAAGTCAGGACAGTTTTCTACGGCTCAGATATGTTCTCAGGACACGGGAAACAAGACAAGCCTCAACACAGCGGCCATAGTGATCGGTGTCATTGCTGGCGTGGTGGTGCTTGGTGGGGTTTTTGCTTACGTGATTCTGAGCGAAAGAAAGCGTCGAAGCTATGCCAGCATTAATGATTAAGGTACTGGTATTGGTGCATATTGATATACAGTCAAAACTGCCCAAGACGACCACCAAGAGAACTGATAAACCGTACAATGGTTTACAGTAAAAACTGTCCAAGAAGACCAACCAGAGAACCGATAAAATCTGGTCTATATAGGCAGGTGGTCGTTATAGACAGGACTGTATCAATGGGGAAGATTATCAAAGGGGCAATTGTCTATATAATTGTTGACTTGTGAACACCAGTATAGCTGCCTGTAAGTCAGTATAATGTACTGTTGCATTTGAAAGAAAGAAATATCCAAGGGGTCAGATGGCCAGGTAGGCCTTGTGTAGAGGTAGTCACTTGTACAGGTTGGATTTTATTTGATTTACAACTAGTTAAAACTATTTCCGAATAGTATCAATCTTTATCACCACAATACACAAATCTGTACGACGACGTTCTCCTTTCAATAGAATTACATGTATATGTCGACAATATCTATAAAAGTATAAGTATAATCAACGGTATCTGTACCTCTATTTGGATGCCTTCGCTTTTTGACACAGGCATGTTTTGAATATTAACGAAATGTTCTAAGATACAGCTTCACCAATGATTGCTTTTCTTGTGTATTGTGTTTCGTTATTTCTATTTTGTTGGCTTTTTTGGATGAGGATCATGGTCAGATAAAATGTTACAGTACCATAACAAGATGCTTGGGGGCCAATATTCAAACTTGACCTTGCCTTCGCCAACACCTACCCACCTACTAAATATCAAGACAATCCACCCACACATTCTAGAGTTATCGTGCCTTTGGAAAATGTACAAAAACACGCATCACATATGGCCCGACAAAATGTTGCAGCACCATAACAAGATGCTTGGGAGCCAATAGTCAAACTTGACGTTACCTTCGCCAACACCTACCCACATACTAAATATCAACTGAAGACAATCAACCCACACATTCTAGACTTATCGTGCCTTTGGAAAACGCCCAAAAACACGCATCACCTCTGCTTGGAGAGTAAGGGCAAGTAGCCCTGTCTGGACGCCCTACACCTTATCGACCAGAGGTCATTGACCTGGCAAAGTCCGAACCTATTGTAATCACCTGCCGAAAAACATGGCGATACGTTTTTGCGTTCTTCGTAAATTTTCCACAGCGTAAAGGTGCAAATGTAGTTTACTGGCCAGTTTTTTTCAGGTGAAATCAACTTCTGTATTAAAGTTGTATCATACACAGCTTGAATCCTTATTACCCAAGCGAGGGATGTCATTTTTAAGGCCCAGTCGCAAACGTCGTGCGGTCGCAAACTGAGGACATTCTTGCGACATTTGTGCATGTGTCACCCTTCTTGTTGCGGAAAAAGCTGTCTCAGATCCTTTTCGGTGGTTGGTGTCTTTTAGAGACATTGAGCGTCTTATAGGTAATCTCTAAGCAGATCCTGGGGTGGCCATGGACAGTATCAAATTGGCCAGGCAGTATCCATTCGCCAGAGAGGGTCCATACGCCACCCAAGGTTACCCTCTTTGGTGAATGGATACTGCCTGGCCAATTTGATACTGTCTTTGACCACCCTAGGATCTGTTGGAGATTACTTCTTAGGCCGAGTAGAATTTCTAGACTGGGGACGACGCTGTAAAAGGAATGGACCAAGAGGTCCCGGGTTCGAGTCCTGACATGCCACCGATCTTGTGCCCTTGGGAAAGGCACGTTACACAACTTTCCTCACTTCGCTCAGGTGAAAATGAGTATTGTACTGTCCCCTGTGTTGGTGGCGGCATTAATACATGTATAAGTTGATAAAACTTAAGTGTGCCGTCACCACGTCTTGTGATTACATGTTGGAGTATAAAAAAGAAAAAGGGTCATTTTTATTATTATTGTGCAATGTTGGTCACACTTCCGTCTTCGTGACCGAACCTCAACAACAGCGTCTTTCCTAGTCTAAAATTCTGTCTATGGCCACCCTAGGATCTGTTGGGAGATTACTTCTCAAGCCTTGTAGAACTTTCAGACTGGAAAAGACCCTGTAAAAGATTAAGCAAAAGGAAAAGGGTCATTATTATTATTGCGCAATGTTCCTCACACTTCCGGCCTCGTGCCTTCGCCCAAACACGTGTAGTCACGTCAACTCCCTCCGACCTACTCTTGGGTTCATAGTTCAACTGATGTAGGGATGTACCATTTCTTATTACGACCGATCTACCAATAATATAACACCCAGGGGGACCAAGTTTTGGCAAAAGATGTAACTTCAGCTATATCATGGTACCTCTAAAGACAGGTAGAAAGTTTACACATTTGAGATTGAGAACAACGCTGGGAAGGGATCACGATTTTCCCCTTGACTGATACTGAAATCATTGATCTTTCCCCTAAATCAAGTCAACAAACACAAACAATGAGTGCCCTAGATAACTCTTATTGCTTTCTCCTGCCATTTCTGGAACACCACATTCTGTTCATCAGAAGACCATGAACGTGTTCCATAAGGCAGTTTTCCTACTGGCCCTAACAGTCGGGGTACGGGCCAGCTCATATGGCAGTTTTTCCCCGCCAGCCGAGGGCCACTTTGTGCTGAGCGATGTCTACAGCGACGTATGTTTGCTACTTGACGTCGTCGCCATGTTTCACGTTGGCTACACGAAGACTGACAACACCGCGTCCACTGTGTCCTTTTCTCTCCCAGCAGACAGCAGCGCCAGCGGACACTGTTCTCATTTTGATAACGACTACCATTCTCACATAGATCTGAGATTCAACACAGGTAACACCATGGAATCGGACGGTGCATTCGGCTTACGCTTGGCGTTTGTCAGAACAAGGGACATGTTTTGGCTCACCAACGCGTCCATATACTACACCCTGCACCCTGACGTGTTTCCAGGAGCGAAGAACGCGAATGAGAAGGTATCGTCTGTTCTGTCTGGTCTTCAAGACTTTTCAACGTCTTCAAGTTTTTACTTTCCCCATTCGTACCTGTGCGACAGAGAGCAAGTGTTTACCTTTACTGACCCTGACAGACCTGTCTCTACTCTGACTATACACACCATCCATGTTCAACCCTTCCACGTTCCGACCAGTGGAGACTTCTCGAAGGCAACGGCTTGTAGTGACTCTAAACCCACACCCTCCCCATCGAAAACGACCAAACCGTATCCTACCACAACTAAGGATCACTCGCCCACGATCTTACCTATTGGCAACATTACTACCATTCCATCCACTACTACTACTGCTGCTACCGCAATGCCTATTGGCAACGGGACTACCATCCCCTTTACTAGTACTACTGTAACTGTAACTACAATTCCTATTGGCAACGTTACTACTATACCATCTACTAGTACCACTGCTACTGCAACCGTAATGCCTATTGGCAACATCACTACCATCCCATCTACTAGTATTACTGCAACTGCAATGCCTATTGGCGAGGTTACTACTATCCTACATACCACTACTTCAGCTACTACCCTGCCCATAGGCAATGTGTCCACCGCCAAACCAACTACAGTCCCGGTCAAGAACCTCACAACTATTATGACGACCCCTCGACCTCTGACGCCACCTCCAGAACCACCTCAAGGTCATTACGAGGTCAAGGACACAGAAGGTCACGTCTGTCTGATGGCTGATATGGGCCTGCAGTTCAAAATCATCTACGCGAAAGTTGAGAGCGAAACTGGTGCCGCCATTTTGAACTTACCGACAACTGCAAACGCTACAGGCTCCTGTGGTCCTGACCGCTCCAATTTGACCTTGACTTTCCATGACGACATCTTCAGCGTGACGTTTGACTTCGTCAGAGCTAACGATCACTTCCACTTGTCCCAGTTCGACATTTCGTACACCGAGCTTCCCTCAATCTTCCCCGGGACTAAGAACCCAAACACCCGTAGACAAGTCTCAAACACCACGCTGAATATCTTCTCCACCACCGCCGACAAGTCTTACATGTGTAAATCCGACGTAAACATCACCGTTACCGAAAATGTGAGCATCCTCGCCAGTCAGGTTCAGGTCCAACCGTTCGGGGTCAAGTCCGGACAGTTTTCGACGGCCGAGGAATGTCAGGAGGACTTAGAGAAGAACACTACTGTACCGATTGTGATCGGGGTTGTTCTTACCGCGATGGTCGCACTCGTGCTCATCTCGTACATTGTCGTGAGGAAAATCAGAGCAAATAATAGGCGTTATTCTAGTGTTTATTAGTCTGTTCCGTTTATAACTACCCTTTGATTGTACTTAAGTTACCTTTTATTGTGTTATGTATGTCACAGGGAGAATTGAAAAGCGCCATTGGCGATATGCTAACCCTGTATAAATAAATAAAATTATAAATTGATGATGATTACTAGGTAGGAGTACAGTTCAAGACATCAGTTGTCTAAACGATCTAAAAAAAAAATTCAGATATTCAACACTTCATGTTCTTAACATTTTTATTGAACCAAAACAGGTCTATGTGTATTTTCCTTTCTTTACAAGTTACATTTTCACCGTGGTGTACGTACATTGTCTGAACTATCCTGTGTTTTGAAATCTTAAAATCATCTGACTTAATATAAGCCTGCTTAACTATTACTTACTACACTGTAGCCACTGACAAATCAAGACCATTAACACGTACAATTGTTGTGCAATAAAGTTCTTCTTCCAAGTTCTATCATGATGCTGTTGTCTGATACATGGCAAAAAGCTGGTGTGTTACGCCGAAGTGCTTTTATACCGGCTATACAGATATAGATACAGTTTGGATTCATGTTGATGATGAAGATGATGATCTGACAAGCTGATAGAATCCCTTCCTGAGGTTCTTATTATAATACCCGTATATGATGGGGTTGATCCCACAGTTGAGAAACGCCATACACTGTACTATAGGGAAAACATAGTGATACAGAACGACTATCGTGTCGTCCGTTAAGTCAGCAAAGAGAGAGACAATAGTGAAGACATGCAGGGGAAGCCAGGACAGCGCGAACACCACAACCACAACCAGCAGCATCCTGATGACGTGCAGTTTCTTCTGCAAGGCCTGGCTCTGTGCAGGGGTGGGCAGGTGGATGGTGACGGCGTCGACTTGGGTGTTGTACGTCACGACTGGCTCCGTACCTTAGAGATAGAATGAATGAATGGATACATGAATGAATGTGTGTTATTCTTGTGTCTTGCGACATTGTCGCCCATCCCATATGACACCAGTAAAGAAGTCGCATGATTGAAACATAGTAGAAAGTAAACATAAATCCAAGTGAAATCAAAGGTCATACTGGAATTAGATCATTCGTCTTCCACTGTCTCAGAAAAAGAAGTCAAACCAAAATAATAATTTACAATTTAGTGTTTATTAGTTAGAGTAGTCACATACTACTATATTATTACCCATCCTGTTGTCCATCCTTTATTTTCATGTTACTTGCAATAAGCTTACGGGCAGGAACTTGCAATATTATTGTTAATTGATATTAAAGTTTAAAACTTTCAATACGTTTGAGAACAACTAGATGAAGATACCTTGCAGTGTTGAAGAGCTGGGCTGGTTTGCTCCAGGATTAGGCCTGTACCAGATCCGCATGCTGATCCGTACGTACATGGCTGCGATGACGGCGAGAGGCAGGACGTAGCTGGTGGCGAACAGGCCCAGCACGTACCCGGCCCGGTGAGGCTGACCCGGCCACACCTCTTCACAGGCGGTCACCACCTGCCCGTCTGACGTGTACACACCTGGCGATACACATAGAACAGTAGTTACTAGGTAACTGGTGGCGAACAGGCCCAGCACGTACCCGGCCCGGTGAGGCTGTCCAGGCCACACCTCTTCACAGGCCGTCACCTCCTGGCCGTCTGACGTGTACACTCCTGGCGATACACATAGAACAGTAGTTTCTAGGTAACTGGTGGCCAACAGGCCCAGCACGTACCCGGCCCGGTGAGGCTGTCCCGGCCACACCTCCTCACAGGCCGTCACCTCCTGGCCGTCAGACGTGTACACACCTGGCGATACGTACAGAATAATGCAACACGGTTTATTTCCCCAAAAATGTAACATCAATTCGAACGTTCCAATCAATCATAGCTTACTGATCTACAACGGACAAACTCTAGCATGGATTGCCAACTTCTTGAACGATCGCCGCCAAGCTGTCGTTGTTGATGGACATCATTGAGTGTAATATTGTGCTCATAGGTATATTAACACGTCAACATTTTTCTGACATGTTGAGTGTCAGGTCGGGAGTACCCCAGTGATCCGTCCTCGGGCCGTGTTTATTCCTTGCCGTCCGACCTGTACACACTTGAGGATACAAATGTTTATTTCTCTTTCTGGTTCTATGTCTAACAAGAAATCAGCTGCAGAGAATATCAAAGTTCTCTACAACCACTTGCTTAACAAGAGTCGATGTTTTGGTGACTGTCTGTCATCTTCATCAGGGCAGTTATGATGGCAGACGTTCATCGAAAAATCTGATAAGCTCTTGGTAAACAAGAACAAGAACTTTGCCATTTAATCATTCACCAACTGATGAAATTATTTATGATGAAGTAATCTGGATCTGGATTGTTTTTGTTTTCAGAATATATTGCATGGAATTGTATGTTGTAATTTAGCCAAGTATTGCACCACTTGCAGGTCCAACTTGACACAAAGACTGGAGTTGTGCAGTCGTACATTTAGGTAAGTCCAATTCCTTGTGTTGGAAATTACAGATTAAACCTACATAATGCCTTCTACCAACCTGGGTATGTAGTGCTGGTTAGGACCAGTCCCTGAGGCACGCATGTCGCCGCCGCCAGGACCCAGACGCTGAGCAGGATGTACCGCATCCTCGCCATGGTCACACCCGAGGCGGTGGGGAGGACAACTGCGTAGTATCTAAAGGGAAGGGGGAACATGTGAGTAAGTTTGGTGTGTCCTAACCTAGAAGTTGTTTAAAACTTTCTTGTCATTATGCCCCAACGGTGGCAGCAAGGACTTGGTGGCAACGAGTTCCACTCTACGATAGATCTTGGAAAATACCTCTGGGAGGATTTGAACACCTCGAGCTCAATTCTTGGTTAGTCGTTATTCGTGATGATGCCCCAACTGTGCTTGGTGTCAACAAGGACTTGAAGAAGGTGTGTATGTTTCTATGTGTCTAATGCCTCCAACTGGCCATATTCGGCTATGTGTCTATGTGTCCAGCTGGCCATATGCGGCTATGTGTCTATGTATCCAACTGGCCATATGCGGCTATGTGTCTATGTATCCAACTGGCCATATGCGGCTATGTGTCTATGTATCCAACTGGCCATATGCGGCTATGTGTCTATGTATCCAACTGGCCATATTCGGTTATGTGTCTATGTGCCCAACCGGCCATATGCGGCTATGTGTCTATGTGCCCAACCGGCCATATGCGGCTATGTGTCTATGTGCCCAACCGGCCATATGCGGCTATGTGTCTATCTGTCTATTTAGCCATACTCGGCTATGAGTGCCAGGGTCCTCACCTGTCCACAGCTATGGCGATGAGTGTGAAGACGGAGGCCGACACAGACAACACCTGCACGGTCAGAAACGTCTTGCACATGACGTCACCGAACGCCCAGCCTGCGAACAGGAATACGGAACATGTCAGACAAACAGGCACCTGAATATGAAATATTTTAAGGTCAATTAGGCCCCATTTCCACTAGGATAAAATTGTCAGGATCCAGCCGAATTAATTCGTCTTCAAGCCGTATCGAAGCCGGATCAAAGCGAATCAATTCGGCCCTAGTGGGAATGGGGCCTTACAAAAACATGTTACAGTGATCTTTGTTTGGTTTGACACCTTGCTCAGTGCCTAGAACGTAGAAGCGGTCAATCGGCTTTGCACTAATCAAATGCACGGCTATGCATGAAGACTGAAACTTACTTGTCATGATGCTGTACGATAAACAAATAAACAAACAAACAACGTACTCATCAAGATGCTATCCGCCAGGCTGAACGGTAGACAGAACACCCCCACCAGAAGGTCCGCCGCTGCTAGGTTAGCCAGGAAGAAGTTGGTCACCGTCCGCATGTTCCTGTTTAGCGCCACCACCAGTAGCACTAGCACGTTACCTTATAAATCAAATCAACTTTATTGCTCAACAATTGTAGCTGGTACAATGTATGGCAAAGAAACAACAATGGTACATACATAAACTAATACTAAAATATAATTCTAACGAGCTAGTCCATAATGATACTAAAGCTAATCTATTGTGTTTTCTTAGGAAGAGTATTATTACATTCTGTAATTCAGGGAATATATCAGCTATTTACAATATGGTGTCGCTTTTGTAGTGATTCAAATATGAATTTTCCAACGTACACTGAGTATGAATGAATGAATGAATCAAGACCTTATGAATGAAGACCTTTATTGCACATTTTTGCAACACTTGGCTAAGTACATCCGTGAATAGTTTCATCATGTTGGTAAGACGCTGAGTAAAGAGACTCTTTTTACACAACCAAGTCTTTTATTCAGCCGATGTTTCGGTGACCGTCTGTCACCTTCCTCAGGACAATTCTGACTGGTTCACATTGCACTGCAGCACAGGTGTCGCTGCTACATTTTCCAAATGTACAATATTTACATATCCACACTTTTAAGTACTGTAGAAAAGTGTATGAAATAGGGGAATAGGTATACGTACCGACAACACACAGCAGGAAGATAGAGAGATAGGCCAGGGCGAAAACTGCGATGACAGCCGCACTCTGCTTATGCTTGTCGTAGATGAACTGTTCTTCGTTCCAGGTGTGGTTGAAGTCGTCTGAGACGTTTGAGATGTTTCCGCTGGTTTCAATCGCCATGTTTGGTCTACCTTGTCTATATCAGAAATGATTTCTGTTAGATTTGATTGGCATTTCATTGTATTATTTCATAAATTAGTTATTTATCTGTTGGGTTTCCTTATTTTCCTGTGAATGTATAATGATTTGCTTTTTTGTCTTTCTTTTTGATCTTATTTACTTATGTATGTGTGTTATAATGTTTGTTATTCCTACTTACCTGAAATGATTTCCGTTAGATGTGATTTTCATTTTATCAGTTACATGTACTTAGTTATCCGTTGGATTTCCTTGTTTTCGTATGCATATAATATGATCTGCTTTCTTCTTTTCTTTTTTGATCTTATATACGTATGTGCATGTGACAATCATGTGTATTTTAATGGTCAGTATTTGTGTTGAAGTAAGTAATTCCAATTAAGAGAACCCCTAGCTCGATTAAACATGGCTGTTTCTGGTGTCTCCTAGGTTGCTCCTGCATATAAACAAAATGATTTGTTTTTATGCGCAGAAAAACTAACCCGAGGCTGTTTCTCCTAACACCGAGAGACTCCTGCTGTAGCTTACTATACACAATTAAGTTCTCGCTGATACACACTGTCTCGCTGTCAGGGGCTAATTGGACGTCCTCCTCTGTATCTGTATAGCCCTTCGGCGTAACGCACCAGCTTCATCTTACCAGTGGGTGGTTATTGGAAGCCGGATGTAGTCAGGCTAGGAGCTACCTTCCAAATTAAGTTGTTTTTCAGTTGTTGATTTTTTTTACACCTGTTGACTTGTTTTTTTACACTTTCTCGCTGCCAGTGGCTGATATGATTTCCTCTTCTGTAGCTATATCTGTATCTGTACAGCCCTTCGGCATAACACACCAGCTTCATCTTACCTGACGTCTGACCAGTGGGTGGCTATTGAAAGCAGGATGTAGTCAGGCTAGGAGCTACCTTCCAGATTAAGTTGTTTTTCAGTTGTTGATTCTTTTTTACACTTGTTATTTGTTTTTTCACCTCCTCGCTGTCAGGGGCCGATTTGATTTCCTCCTCTGTATCTGTATAGCCCGAACCTTCTCTCGGCGGCTGGTCGTAGGATGGCCGGCTATTAAAATAACGCGTTAAAAACTCTACAAGACGCTGTTTCAAAATTCCCACCCGCCCCGGAGCCTGCACATGAGACTAGGTGCAAACTGTCACACTGTTAGGGGTTGATTTGGGCCTCCTCCCACAGACTGTGGTATAAACTGCCACACTGTCAGGTGCCTCCTCTGTATCTGTATTGCCCTTAACGCACCAGCTTCCTCTTACCTGAGGCCTGACCAGTGGGTGGCTATTGGAAGCAGGATGTAGTCAGGCTAGGAGCTACCTTCCTGATTAATTTGTTTTTCAAGATTATTAAGTTGTTTTTCAGTTGTTGATTTGTTTTTTTTACACTTGTTGATTTGTTTTTTTCACTTCCTCGCTGTCAGGGGCCGATTTGATTTCCTCTTCTGTATCTGTATAGCCCTTCGGCATAACGCACCAGCTTCATCTTACCTGGGGTCTGACCGGTGGAATGGGACCTTCTCTCAGCGGCTGGTTGTAGGATGGCCGGCTATTAAAATAACGCGTTAAAAAACTCTACAAAACGCTATAAAAAATTCCCACCCGCCCCGGAGCCTGCACAGGAGACTAAGTACACACTGCCACACTGTAAGGGGCTGGTTGGGCTTCCTCCTCTGTATCTGTTTATCCCTTTGGCATAACGCACCAGCTTCATCTTACCTGACGTCTGACCAGTGGGTGGCTATTGGAAGCAGGACGTAGTCAGGCTTGGAGGCACCTTCCAGATTAAGTTGTTTTTCAGTTGTTGATTTGTTTTTTTTTACATCCTCGCTGTACGTCAGGGGCTTATTTGACTTCTTCTTCTGTATCTGTATCGCCCTCCTAATCTCCAAGCAGATCCCTTTCGGTTGCAAAAACACAGTATCAAATTGGCCAGGCAGTATCCATTAGCCAGAGAAGGTCGCCGGCCACCGACGGGATTAGTGACCACAAAAAAAAGGCCATATCTAAAAAGCTAACGATCATTTCCCCACAACATCTGCTTGGAGAGTACAGCCCTTCGGCATAACACACCAGCTTGTTCTTACCTGGAGTCTGATCGTTGGGTGGCTATTGGAGGCCGGATGTAGTCAGGCTTGGAGCTACCTTCCCGATGGCTCAACTCCCACGTCGTTTTCAGTTGTTGTTTTTTTTTTACACTGGTAGCTGAAATGGCAGAGATCAGGCATTAAGGGACCATTATTATAGATGGGAATAAATTTATGATAACTGCTGCGTGTTGCGTTGGGACTATGAGAATGTCCCTCGATAGAATAACAACAATGTCAATTGTAAAACTACTTTTCAGATAACAGTGACGACACTCTAATTATGATAGTTAGAATAGCAACTCGTTAACAAAATGACAATACCTGTATGCTGTGTGAATGTATACAATTGAGAGTTGTGTAAAATTGGCCTACATAATTATGAAGTATGAACCAAACACACAGAGCACGATGCAAGCATATTGACATTTCATTTTATTTATCCAAGGCAACATGCACTCACGTTTCTCCACTGTTGTTTCTCTTCTTCAGGTAACCCTGACATATCACGAATCTGTCTCCATATCTAATTATCTGTCTTTATCATCGGAATATATCAGTCGCCATATGTGGTAAACTCCGGCCTTTCATGCAATATGAGATTAAAGACCTGTGCCATGGACACATGTTGCTTCATGATCAAAGGGATAGTTCCACCAGCTTTAAAGCATCATGGTAACCGCGACTTCACGTAGTTTTCCACCGCCGAGAGCAAAAAGCTTGCACGTCAGGCGAAAACAGAGAAGGCCTACATCTGTGGACGTCAATTACGTCAGGGTAAGGAGACGACGTCTTGTGACAAAGGTTATTGACTGAGAATCTGAAGCTTGGTGCATAGCAAGCCTCACTGTTGTGTCCTTAAGCTTGGGAAAGGTACTTGACACCTGTTACCTCAGGTGCTCTAGCCTTTCGGATAGGACATCTGAGTATTTCAATGACGTCAAGGTACGGAGACAAGGCGGTCTTGTGGCAAAGGTTATTGACTGAGAATCTAAAGGTTCTGGGTTCAAATTACTGACAGGTCCCAGTGTTGTGCCCGTAGGAAATGCGCTTGACGCCTACATGCATTTCGCCGCTCTGGTAACAATGAGTGCTAGGACGTAATTAGCAAGGTGGTCTTCTGGTTAGAGTTATTGACTCAGAATCTGAAGGTTCTGGGTTCAAATCCTGGTGCATAGCAGGCCCCACTGTTGTGTCCTGGGGAAGGTACTTGACACCTGTTACCTCAGGTGCTCTAGCTTTTCGGATGGGACGTAAGACATCTGAGTATTTCAATTACGTCAGGGTTCGGCGACAAGTCGGTCTTGTGCTTAAGGTTGTTGACTCAGAATCTGAAGGTTTTGGGTTCGAATCCTGGTGCATAGCAGGCCGCACTGTTGTGCACTTGGAAAAGGCACTGAACACCAATGTGCTCACTGATTCATGTAAAATGAGTACTAAGAAGTAACAAACAAACAAGCAAACACACAAACCTACAAATGGCACGAGAACATAACCGTCTTGGCAAGATATCCCTATTTCTATTTTAATAGATCATCATCCACGTACTTTTACATGGTTTTAAGAATGTAGAATTATAGTAGAAAACAGAGAAGGTTTGGAGAAAAGTTGTTAACAAAGAGTACCTAGTACATGTATGGTGCCCAAACGGTCAACCTGGCTAAAACATACCATACGTATATTGGTACCTTTAAATATGGTTCAACAGTGCAGTTTTGGTCAATTCCTGCTCTTTAAACAGAGGAAAAACATTTAAAAAACATTAAATTTATGCCTATTATTACCTTTGTAACTTGTTTTGTTGGGGTTCCTCGGAAATCAGTTGCTCTAAACTGAAGGTACTACCCAACTGTTTTAAGATCAATGAATAAATGAATAGAAATAAAGACTTACCAAATGCTTTTCGCTGGCAAACGTTGAAAATCTGTCGAAGTCTCCAACAAAATCTTGGGCTGTCCTGGTCTAGCTTGGATGCAATGTGTGGAAGTCTACTTCAGCTCTAGCGTTAACGATGCGGCCGCATTCGCCGTGGATCGCCGTTCGATTTTGATCAACCACTGGCAATGTTCCAGTCCAGCCTTTTTCCGTAACAACACAGCTTTCGCTGGCCACGTGCACCACTATCCCAAATATACCCACAGTTTGCGCCGTTTTGTGACCGGCTCTTAAGAGATGCTCCTTACGTTCCCAGTGAGATCCTTTCTTGCTTGTTGTCTGGTCTAGATCTTTCTGGAAGCGTGTCTTCTTGTGTTTATGACTATAATAGAATCTCTCACGAGGGTCTGTATGTCAGTTTCTGTGAGGCGGAGTGAGCCGTTTTAATTCACCGTTAATCGTAGGTGGCCGCTTGAATAGCGTTGTCAAGAAATTGTATTCGTGAATGCGAAATTAGTGGCTGAAATTCCACTTATATGAATAGAATTATATAATAGAACTATATAATTAGCGCGTTATTTGTTATCCTGAATTCATCATTAGACGTTATTGAAAAGCCTTCGTATATCGTAGTCGAACGCCAAATTGCCCCAAAATCACAATAACACGTCCAGCATACTAGTTTTGCCAGAGACCATATGAATACAGAGAACAATAAAAAAAGTATTTTCTCCAAAGCCTTACCCAAGAACAACGTTATCAGCCTTTCAGCGTTGTCAGCCTTCCTGAATTTACCATTAAGCGTTGTCGACTCTCCTAAAATTCACAGTTAAGCGTTGCCGACTTTCCTGAATTTACCGTTAAGCGTTGTCGACTCTCCTAAAATTTACCGTTAAGCGTTGCCGACTCTCCTAAAATTTACCGTTAAGCGTTGCCGACTCTCCTAAAATTTACCGTTAAGCGTTGTCGACTCTCCTAAAATTTACCGTTAAGCGTTGCCGACTCTCCTAAAAATCCCAAAGCGTTGTCAAGATCCCCCCATGCAGACCCACTTCCGCGTTTCCTGCGCAGTAACTACGCCAACTAAGTACCTCCGAAGAGCGCCGGAGGGTCCCAGTGGGGGTGGGCTATTTGTGAAATTTGAGTCAAGAGAAGTGAAAATCATGCCTAGCAACGTGAGATGCAACCCCAGGCTAGAATACACTCTGATTGGGTCAGAAGAAACCGGTAATTAATTTATCAGTGAATGATTTTATCAGATTGGTGTACGATTGAATATCAAAGGTTCTTTATTCACAACCGTTTGTTTGATAGCAAGATCTGACGTTTCGATGATGACCGTCTGTCATCTTCATTAGAGCAGTTGTGACTGATTCACTGTGCACTGAAGTAAGATGTTAGCAATGACACTGTGCATTGAAGCTAGGTGTTTGTATCTTTGTTTATTTTCAGTTTAAGCAGGTGTTAGCAGTAACACCTAGCTCCAGTGCACTAGTAGATCACTCACAATTGCCCTGATGAAGATGACAGACGGTCATCGAAACATCGGTTCCTGATAACTAAGTTTTTGCGAATAAAAAAAAACATTTCTATTCAATTCTGTAATTAGGGAAAGCAGGCTTACAAATCGTTTCATTTTCCTCTACCTCCCTCCTACGATGATATTTTTGCTCTCTCTTGCCAAATCTTGATGTAAACGATCTTGTGTATTCGATTTTCGGCATGACTGTTGTACAATGCCGACAAAGAGCTTCTGATGTCCTTATCTTTACCTTTGACAAGAGCCTCCGCCATCATCGGGGAATGAACCTAACTAGCTGTGATATAAACAGGTACATTGATGTAGCATGAAAGTTCATCTGTGTTGGTACAAATCATTATGAAATAAAGACTGAACTTTAACTTCCAACACTAGATACAGAATTGGGACTTACCCCAAATTTTCGGTTGACTCCATCAACCTTGTTCACGGAATGGACCCGTCTACTCTTGGAACGTGACGTCAGAGACATTGATGTCTAAGTAATTGTACATTGATGTCTATGTAATAAGGCATCTAAGTAATGAGATACACAAGAAAACAGATCTATATACTAATGATTCTCATGCAACGAGTACTTATAGTAACTGTTTTCTTACATGTTTAAAGTTAAAACGTTTGATCCAACACAATAACGTTCTCTCACCCAGTCACTCTGGTCTTCCTCAGTAGACTGTTTTCTTACATGTACATGTTTCATACTGTACATGAAGCAAGACGATTGACATGGGCCATGTGTCAGGGTTGTGTGTTGTTTCAGGGTTAGATGGGATCTGATGTTCACGGAAAACGCCTTCTTTGACTTTGTTCTTAACTCGATGCTCACTTTAGCCTGAATGACAGACTAATTCCAGAGCCCACACCTTCCGCTTAGACACTGAGAAACAATTCTTCCATGGTCTAACTCAGTACTTGAATCTGAATCAACCTCATATTATAGGGTAAACGTTGTTGTTGGCATCCTTTCGTCTCTTGAGACGATGGAGTATGCGCCGTGGTTCAGGATGTCTTCATGCATCGCCTGTTGTGGATGAACGTATAGATTGGGGTAAACGTATAGATTGCTTATCCCCCCGCTCCCCCACTTCATTACCATTTTAAACACAGACACGCACACACACACAAGTGGCAACAAAAACTTAGCCTTCTTTCCGCTTGTCGGTCTCACAATGTTTACACAAAGTCATATGATGTTTCAATTTCATACCGTAAAGAATACATACAATGTAACGTTACCTGTTGAAACCATTGTATTTAAAGGGCACGTCATACATCACGAGGTAGTCATAGGTTTGGGGATTCCCCTGAAAAGCAAACAACATACCAGACAGGTAACGCAAGCGTCTACATAGCTGGGTGGAATGTTATTTCCAAATCCTATGGTAAGCATAGGATACAAGAGTTATTCTGGTATAGTAGATGATAGACTTGGATATAGTCATCGTAGGTCGGTCAGTAGAATTGTGCTGCTTATGTTTTAATATTGGATCACTTTAATCGTACAAGGATGCAATGGTAGGGTTTCATCAGGGTCTTCTTCTTGCCAATACACTCATAATTACAAATAGCAAAATAGCAATGTGTAAAATGAGATATGTAATGTAGTATTATAAAAATTGTAGACCTACAGTAGTAACATTAGTTGTTGTATCGAAAATCAACAATAAGGATACATGTTCCTGGTACGACATTTGATACTTTTCTATTCATGTGTCGAAGAGAGATGCTGTCTAATGTTGCAATTCCTCATTATTCATTGAATATGAACATGAATGTATTAATGATGTGATGTCATGGTAGACGAACGTCATGAAATAAAGTAGCCACTGCTGAAATACCTCGTCACTAGTAAGTGGCTTTCTTTTAATATTGAGCATATGAGCATACGTAACTTTGTGTGAAACTAGGGTCGCACAGTTAGGCAACCATGCGCATTGCTTGTTGTAAATTTTTCTTCGATTCATTTCGGCGCAACTCAATGAGGTTTTGATTTATAGTTACATATTAGGTAGGTGTAGACGAAAAACACACGCATGTTTGCGTTAATTTGGTGACACTGTCCTATTCAAACATAACCGTTCTTTGTTGCTAAGTGCAATGACTATTTCGGGTCGAGGCATTGACGCAGGTGAATAGAATGCCTCAGGTTCAAAGTAGTCTCTGCTTAATTACTTAGTCGTTGGGCGGAGCCAAAAAGCAGTTGATTCAGTCTTATATTTTCTACTTCCAGGCGATGTTCTGGTATTGGCAGGGTGAATGCGCCCGCGTTGGCTGGACATAAAAATCTTGCATAAAAGTTTGATCTCAAAGGCTAGCATCCGACGTGAACCTGAGAAAGACGAGGCCTTCGGATTACGAATAACGAGGCTCAACTAGTTAACTCGCCTGTGCGACGTGGGGCCACCATTTTGAAGACTGAGTACCACCTGCGCGGTGCCGCCGTCCCCCCACCCAAAAGTCAGAAGGTAAGAATTTTAACCGTTTCGATTGTACAGACGTTTTCCTAAGAGATGGAAGCACATCGAGACAGTTTTGAGGACATGTGTATGTGTTGAGACAGCAGACAGTGAAGGAATTTTTGCTTTCATTTTCGACTAAGCAAAGATATGGCACGGACGGGTCGGGTTTTCTAAGTGAGTTGGGGACTTAAGGGTTTTCCTTCTTCACCATTTCTAGATTGACACTCTGAAGGCCACTGCGTCTGTTTAGACCGCAGCACACATCCAACATTTCACGTTTCAATTTGAGGGAGAGATAGCTAACAACGATGGCTTCTGGAGGAGCTGTAAGTATACTTGTAGAAGGTTATGTTTGAGATACTTTTTGATGTTTGGATGTGCTGTAGCAGCATAACCCAAGATTAGTATTATGGGTGGATTACATCTCCTTAACTGCGAATGAGAACAAGTGAGGACCGTAGTCTCATAATCAAAGAAATACGCCATCCGTAAAGGTAAGCATCATTTTTTTTATTCCAACATGTAATCACCATACGTGGTGACGGCACACTCAAGTTTTTTTCAACTTATATTAATGCCGCCACCAACACAGGAGACAAATACATGACAGGACAATACTCATTTTCACCTGAACGAAGTGAGGAAAGTCGTGTTCAGTGCCTTTCCCAAGGGCACAAGGTCGGTGGCATGTTAGGACTCGAACCCGGGACCTCTCGACTCCGAGTCGCCCACTCTGCCACTACGCCACACGACCCCAAGTATCATTTAAGATATGGGTGTAAATTGGCGATTATTTAATCTCCTTCAGGCATCATCATCTGGACCACACAATGGCGGAGGTGTGTGGATCTTTGTAGATGATTCCAACATTTGGATTGAGGCAAAGAAGCTGGCTGCGCGTCTGAGCGGCATTGAGACGGAGGAGGACCCACGCGTCAGAGTCGACATTGGTGAGCTGGAGACTGTTGTCCGGGCCGGGCGTCCCGTCATCAAGGGCACTCTATACGGCTCTAAGCCTCCACCTCAAGACTCGGTCAAGGCCAAGATCGACAGCAAAGAATGGGAGGTCATCAAACACAAGAGGAGCGAAATAACGGGGAAAGAGAAGAAAGTTGACACTCAGATTGTTGCTGACATCGTGGAGCTAGTGTGTGACAAGGACAATCTCCAGAAAGGCAACACAGTCATTATCATCACTGGAGATGCCGACATTATGCCGGCTGTGGAGAAGGTATTGGCCAGACCACAATGGAATGTGGAGGTAAAGATGTGGAAGGGTGGCTTGGCAGGAGACTTTAAAGTCAGAGCAAGCGAAATGCCAGGCCACATGATCACAGCTACACTTGATTATTATTTTGATAAGATAGCATTTATCAACTACCGTTTTAACGTTAATAAAAGTACTGATTTCAATTTACTTTGTAAAACTGCCGTCGTGCTGGTCAACCCACAATGGCAAGTGGTTGATGATCTACGGCAGTGGAGGAAGAAAATGGATGAGGAATGCCGGTATCCCTTCTGGTACCACGGAGCTTCTCTACCAAGTACTAATGACAAGCTAGTAGTTGTGGTATTTTACATCTGGCCGCTCGACAGTAACGTGCTAGTAGACTTACTAGCAAAAATCCAGCACAGTCCTGATCTAAAACTTAACGCGCAAGAAACGCTGCTTTTCTCTGCGTTTAGAGATGACATTGAATATGACGACAGTTTGGGGAATGAAGGCGATTTTGAGGAGCCATGGCCATTTATGGTGAACCAATGCCAATACAAATTCAACTGCATGCATGGTCTCGACTGTAACTATGCACACTCTGATGCTGAAATGCAATTCTTCAGTGAAGCGCAACAGATCAGAGGGGAGTTTCCTCAAGGTTATAAGACTACGATGTGCTACTACTATGCCAAGGAGGGCATATGCGCCAATGGAGACGGATGCGACTTCGCACATGGAGATGCTGATGCCATCTGTGTCGACTGTCACGGAATAGGACACTTCAAGGAAGACTGCCCAGAGAAAGCAGGTTGAATCCGTGAACATTATCAAAGAGAGATGGTCTGTCTACAAGGTAGCTGGGGTATCCTGACCCGTAAGGTTGGGTAACCCCCGGGGAGCCTTGGCCTGCCATCTAACAATCATGGACAGATCTAGAACTACACCCACCAGAGAACGATACAAATTATCCAAGGACCCCTAAACACCTCTTAGCATCAACATGGTGTCCAGCACTGGCTACCGCCCAGGAGAGGCACCACCACCGCGCGCACCACTTGTTCCAGTAATAAACTGACTCTTACCAAATGTAGAACGGAGCGGTACAAACAGAGTAGCGTCCCATGTACGATCTATCTCTTGAACAGTCATTGTTTGCCTTAGACACAGTATGTCAAAGACTTTATGAATAATGATGTGGATATTTGTGTTAATGCCTGTGTAAATAAATGTGTAACGAGTTTGGATGTACAACTGGGCGTAATTCAGCCGTTGGCTTCAAAGTCCACGTTTTTATGAATTGGATTGATTAAAAAACATTTGATTGATGTCCAGGCGACGAAAATACTCCAACTTGGATTTGGACTATGCAATAGTTACTGAAGTAATCATCTCAACTCTCAAGTCTTGAACCTGACTGTTACTGTATCAAGTAATTGGTGTCAGTGTGATGGTTAGCTGTGTGATTTGAATTTTATAAACATTCAGTAACTGTCTAGATGAGTTTGAGGTGCCTTGATGTGTATTTTGTATTCGTGGACTTTTATATGCTACATATTTTCATGTGTGACCAACTGTAGTATCTGTATTTGACACACATACTAGTATTGTACCTGTGTTAGCTTACAATACAGTCAACCAATCTATTCTTAGCATCTGTATATGTGTGGCTGTGTATATTGTCAACATTTTTCTCTTGTGAAGATCAGCAATGGCTGTTCCAGGAATGTAGTGTGGACGGCATCATTTACTGTGCTTTACTATACATAACGTTAGTTCTAGATTTTTGCTGTGGAGTAACAAGATATCAAGATGTACCTTCCCAATAACTAGATTCAGGTATCATTTGTAAGCATCTATGTTTGGTGGTATGTAATTAACTACATATACTCGGTTGTTAAGCATTGTCTGTGGAATAGTCATTATACATCATGTCGGGATATTCTAGAGAGCTTAGATGTATGAGGCATTTTATTCGATTAAAATTTTGATGCTTTGCTGAAGGATTTCTGGTATCTTTATTATCTAGAAAGAAAGGAAGAATCTATATAGTGGGTACTTGTTCAATTACAGTGAAAAGAATATTTGAGGCATCCAATTCATTACAGCTTTACATGAAGGTACTTTTTTTATTGATGTCGATTAAAGACTTTCCAAAGGTACTAAATACTGCTAAGAATACTTAGTACCAGCTTTCTTGTAACTGTGAAACTCAGGTCGCAATGTTAGGCAACCTTACACGTTACATGATCCGGACGTTTGGCCTGTTGCACAGGTGTATCTATAAACAATTAATATCCTGTTCAATCAACATGACTATGCACACAAGATATTTTCTTCACACCTTTTGGACATACAGTATTCCCTTACATTTGCCAAACTATTTAAATTTCTTCGCCTATAGTACATAGTTTAAGTAGCAAAAGCTATCAGAAAAAGGTATTAGACATATGAAAATGCCGTATGCTACAATATATATATGCATCGCTTTTTCATATTACAAATTGCTTACTTCTACGTACCGTAAGTTCTGCGCATACGTAAACAAAAAGCAAGGAGGTTTGATCTAATGGCCAAGTCTAGATCTGCTTTTTTGTATCATGTTGGATAGTCCGTGTCTGGATGAGGACTGAATTTCACAAACAAAGCCTTCAATACACCAATTCTCCAGTGTAATCAATACTCTACACTTCCTTCAGAGCACGCTTTGGAATATTTTTTTTTTATTTATTCCAACATTTAATCACCAGACGTGGTGACGACACACTCAAGTTTCTTCAACTTATATTAATGCCGCCACCAACACAGGGGACAAATACATGACAGACCCATTTACTAAGAGAGGAAAGTCGTGTGAAGTGCCTTTCCCAAGGGCACCAGATCGGGATATTTGGAATATTGCCATCAACTTTTGCTGGTGTATGATCATCATCTACTGCAAACATAAATTCGAGATACAGTCATGGTATAAGGAGTCTAAGGCAACCGTCAGTTCTACGACAAAATAAACATTGATCTTGGAGGCCGTTATACTGGAAAATATCAAAAGCTACTTGTCTACAAAACATTAAATATTACCACTCCACCAGTTTAAAAAATTAGGTTTGTTGTCTAATGTTTGAAACCACATATTCATATGCTCCATAGTTTTCAAACGAAACCATGTCAATACCATGCTTCTCTACCCGTAACAAGTGTGTGTACAGTCAGTACTAGTGTAAATTACCCCTTATATACATATTAATGTAAAAACCTTAAATTCGACAGCATTAATGCATTATGGCAACAGTTCCAACGGTATGGCCCATCGATCTACAACGTGAAAACAAAACGGGGTTAGGCCACACTGATTTTATCATGTTATGCTGAGGTCACATTTCCAATCCCGTCCGGGTTTGGAAATGTGACGAAAAGCGAAAAGTACGATAGAAAAGTTGAAAAAAAAATTAAAATGGGAACTATTTGCGTATACTATTGATATAAAACATCGATTTTTCGTTAATCGAAACAGCCCTGCCAGTTTGTAACAGCCCAGTTTGTTTAACCTTTTTGACCACTTACATTTTCTAATGAAGGCAACTTTTTTTGCCCAACTTTTTTTCTTCTTTCGAACGCTCACGACAGTTTTGGGGTGCATCTAACGTTATACAAACATATCAGTGAGGCCTTAGGATATACAATTTAGATCTCCGTTTCAAATGGAGTCCGCGTGGCGGACTGATCCTGCCGTAGAAGGTCGGTGTGGTCGCTGGTGGTGTGCGGCTTGGTGTCCGTGGTGTAGATGGGAACACGGTTGGACGGGGCGGTTGGGACGTCGGTAGAACCATCTGTACGGGAAAAAGAAATCATCGTTCAAAATCTTCAAACACTTGTCAAAGGTCTTTGAATTTGAACGTCACCAAAACCCAAAACACTTTCTCTGTGAACTTGACAGTCACTGTATTTACCCAAGGAAAACATGTGGTTTTTGCTATGTTTTCTCTCCTTCTCCAAACCAGTAAACTCAATGACCTGAACCAGACGTCTGTCACCATGGCAACTAGTCGTGGGTTACATCATGCTGCAATTTTATAGCAGGAGGGATTTAGGCTGTTGTCACCATATATATGCATTTGTTTGAGTAAGATTGAACAGAGCAGACCAATTGTGAAGGTAAACATTATGCATTTGCTTTGCATATGTTACCTTTCTTGTTAGAAAAAAAATTATCCGGGAAATCTGAAATTTCTGATTGTTGTTATAGATAGAGGCAAGTGAGAAACCTACCTCTCTGATTCAGGCTAGGTTGCATTGCCTGTGCCAGTAGCGGCTCCTCCTCTCGAGCTTGCCGCCGGGAATCCATACTGCCTGGGAATACAGGCGCAGTCCTTCCCAAGGGCGGTACAGGCACAACCTGCAGCTGTGGTGGGTTGTTGGGTAGTCCACGGGGAGGCTGGATCTGTACCTGGTGCTGGAGTGGGCTTAAGCTTTGAAGCCTCCACAACTTCCGTATCTGCAAGTTATGTTATAAATGAAAATGATTTTTTTCCTCTTAATTTTTTATAAGCTCGGTCCTTCTTTCTTATGTGAACACGGGAAGATGATTTGCGGAAATGAAACAAAATCATAAGTGACTCAGAATCTACTTCTGATCTTTGGTTAAAATGTATTTTGGTTCACAGCAAATAAAAGTAACCAACCACTGCCTACCTCCCTTTGCTGTTGATGGACAACGAAGGCCAATATCACTGTGATGCAGAGATTAACAGAGACCCCGGCCACTGTCCCATACCTCCAGAAGATGGACTCTTCTGCATCAAAATGAATATAGATATTTCAAGCTTCATATGAGATCAGTTGGTCAAAAACGTTGCATTACATACTTGACAAACTATGCTAAACGTGACTATGCGTGATGAGAGGAATGTGAATGTGCCACGTGTCTCGCCAGTATCGCAAAATACTGCAAGTAATCTCGCTAATTTGAACTGACGTTCAGCGAATAATTTAGAAGACCACAAGAACGCGGTTTTGTTCAGAGACTGTCTCTCTAAGTTGGTTCTTCGGGTGAGGACGATTGGTAAAACAGTTTTGCCTTCCTGGACCTTCTGTCAACTGTTCCAGCACATATATGTTGTGAAGTCGCCAGACCTGTTTGTTGTGTTCTGGTCTGAACGTAATCCATATGTGCACTAACCTTGTTTGTTGTGTTGTGTTGTGTTGTGTTGTGTTGTGTTGTGTTGTGTTCTGGTCTGAACGTAATCCATGTGTGTAAACTGCACTAACCTTGTTTGTCTTCCTCGTGATGTCGGTTCAGCTCCTGTGTTGGTGTCACTGGATGAATCGTTGTTCCAGGAGAGGTCGTCGGCTCATTTTCGTCGTCACCATGAAGAGATATCACCACTGCTGTGGGGGGTTGGTAGGCTGGGGACGGAAAGAAATTATACTTTATGATGATGATAAAAAATTGGTCAATTAATTGCCCGAAGTTGCCTCAAAAACATCAATAAAGATAATTTATTCAAATTATGAATTCATTTGCATAATGTATGAGGAAGTGCTAGAATAGCATTTTTTGTTAAGATAAGGCTGTCATCGGGTGAAGAATATGATCAACTGATGTAATCATGCAAATGAGGCTCTTATTTGCAAAATCAATGATTAAAATTGTATAATTCGTCAACCGGAAGGGTTAACTTCATTTGGCGAAGGTATTAGATCGTGGAACTCTTGTTTATAGTGTGCGGCGGCACGTACGTTCTGCGAGCTCTAAGTTAATGACATTCTTCACAGCAAAACGATCAGTGTCCTCTCGATCACTGTACATTTTCTTATAATAGGGATCCGCCAAGTTGGTAGACCAAAGAGCCCCGTGATATCTAAACAAGGAAGATGGTCAGGGGTTTTTCTGAACAGGGGAACAAGGGCGCTGCGCCCTCATGTAACAAACCAGCGCCCTCATATCAATTTTCAGATTGAAGCCTAAGTCTTTTTCAAAATCATCTTTTTCCAGTAAAAATACAAAAACAACACCACATAACAATACATTCTAGCATTACAAACTATGTTACTCTCATAAAAATTCCAAAATCTTACCACAAACTTGAAAATTTAGCTCTAGTAGTAAAAGTTTGAATGGAATAAACAATGTTCATTGAGAACTTGCTCAAGACATGTAGCTAGACCTCCTTCATTTGCATACTATAGAACAGGCTCTGAAGTGAAACATGAGACCTGAGTTTGTAGCAGCTTGGATGAATGTGTTGCAATTGTGCCATGGGATTAAAGGTTTCAGCTTGTGGCAAACCCAATGTTGTCATCTGGAGCTACTAGTAACATTGATCACTAATTGTGTAAGTGTATAAAGGGTGATTTGCAGATTGTGTGTGTACTGTTGATTGTACTTGAAATATGCAATGCATGAATAGAAATTTGGGAAAGGTATACTGAGGTTAAGAGTTCAAATTTCCCCCCTCAAGTAGCCTCAAAATGTCCCATTTCAACTTCAAATTTTCAAAGGCTTCACATGCTGGAAGGGGGAGTACCCCCTTCCACACCAACCCCACCTCGGTCGCTTCGCTCCCTCGCCATGATACTGCTCCCTCATGCCAAATTTTTCTAGAAAAACCCCTGATGGTCCTTTCAGGCAAAAATACGCGATTTGGCGACTTGGAGAATTCGGTTATCTTCGGGCGATCAACAAATTCCGCCGAAATTTGACAGTGTGTAGGCCCTGAAGGATTGAAAAACAGACATATTGGGGCACCGACCCTGTTGCAAAGTCGACAGTTTCCATGGGCGGAGCAAAAAGGGGAAGTTAGGCATCAGGTACGCCTATGGTGTCACGTAACGCGGCACCTGTTTGCCACAGCTTGGAGAGCTGCCAACGTTCTTTTGTTCCCATATTGACATAGCAACAACACGTCCCGGCAGTCACACATATTAACACAAACAAAATATAACCAAATTCATTAGGTGCGTGATGGTGTTGAGGATGATGTTTCAATTATCAAGGAATTCAAAATGTTCTACAACCCAATCGCTATTTCAAATTACAGGCGCCTTGGAAAACTTAATGGTGTCTTACGAGAACTTCTTAAACGTTGCACCAGTTTAGACTTGCCCATGTTTATCATTACCGTATCTCTGTGTGACTTGGTCCAGCACGTCAGCAGAACAGAATCCTGTATTGTGTATAGCACCTAGGTATAATGTCTCATATTAGGTCGTATTCGCGTATAGAAGGCTTTTAACATCCCGTTTGTAGTTTCCAAATGTTATGTATAGTCTGCAACAGGCAGAATTCTGATGCAGCGTTGACTAAACATCCAACGAAAACCGTGAAAAATCCGAGTTTTACGCGGGCGCAGTACGTTTTGCCGACGTGCTACTTGGCCCTAGCCTGATCGCGTGACCAAAATGAGCCGCCAACGTGATCAAAGTATCACGAGTTCACCCTATTTGTCTAGGGCGTTGTTTTGCATACCTCAAACGATCAGTGACAAGATTGTTATTGACGTTAGGCTAAAGATCAATGACAGACATGCGTACTGCACATATCGGCTGGAAAGTACCCACCGCCCTTCTACCCTTCCTGTATTTCCGGTCCACCCCTCTGCAGATGAGTGGTATAACCCGTTAGTCACTTCCGGTTAAAGATGACGTCAACAGGTGGTAAATTAAAGGACGACCTAAAGGACGAACTTTCATGACCTTTTAAAGGTATGGATTTTCGGTTAACTGGCCCAAACGTGTACGAAACATATACTTTTTACATGTTGGCAAGGAGGCTAATTCCCTTTTTTACCCCCCTGAATTTGATAAATACTAGGTGTTTTATAAACATGATCTAGCACACATGTATGTTCTACACAAAAGAGAAAAATTCCCTCAGGTATTCAGTAATCGTCTGCCAGCCAGCTTGTTTCAGCCTGCAAAAGCACAAAGCTACCAAAAGTAGCGGTGTTTGGGCGTAAACCACTCAGTAGAAAGGGCGAGCGTCGTTGCCATGGCAATAACTATGTTGTATGTCATCGCCCTTTTTTCTGCACATGTACACGATGGATCGCACAAAAGCGCAGCTACAAGGCCATGCCTCTTATTCTAAGGAATTTAAAATTCTCTTTTATCTTATGCTAAGGAATCTAAAGTTCTCTTATTCTAAAGAATGTAAAGTTATGTACACCTACCAGGACAAAGCTCGCTGCACTGCCCAAGCGTGTCCCTTTGAGGATGACAGAGGTCCTTACACGCCTCACAGTGGTGTGTGGCGCGGCTGTAGTACTCGTCCGACCTACATTCCAGCCTGTGCCTCACCGAACGAGACAGCACTGCTGGAATGACACACAAAAGGCAGACGACGCTTCCGAAGTTGCTGTGGGCTTGCATGATCAAATTGTTGCGGTCAACGTATCACGACGACCCTTCCGACAACGGCGTTATAGTAAATAATGCAGTGGGGGAATTCCACCCAAGAAGTTATTGCATGAGTTGCGCAGTAGAGCACACGTTGAAGGGAAGTACCAGTTACTACGTTGAGCACACAGTGCTTTCCACCCTTTTATACTGTGTTTTGTAATGGGATCCCCCTTTTGAGTAACCCTTCCGATGCTGGATTACTAAACATTATTCCCCCTTCCCATCTAACCCTTCGCGACTGGATTACGAATGGGATTCCCCCTCCCAATCAACCCTTCGCGACTGGATTACGAAATGGAATTCCCCCTTCCCAGGTTCCCTCACCCAGTCTCTGCGAGCCAATCAGCAAAGAACACCTTCACAAGCAGGACACTATTGTTTACTATTGGGTTACTTATAAACAGTTTTCGCTGCAAGTGACAGGTGACTTTCTCAGTCAGCTACATTTGTAAGTGTAACGCTATGCCTACGACAACATGATTAAGATTCAACCGGGAAATACTAGAGTATATGTGATCCAGTATTTGCTGAAAGAGTGTACACAGACTAGACTCCATTCTACGAAGGCCCACAACGACTCTTCCACACACCTCTTCTGAATGTCATGGAATAAAGTAGCCATTGTGAAACTAGGGTCGCACAGTTAGGCAACCATACGCATTGCTTGTTGTAAATTTTTCCTCGGTCCATTTCGGCACAATTCAACGAGGTTTGATTTATGGTTTTGTTTTGTTTGTTTATTTGCACAACAGCAATAAAAATTATACATAATACAATAATAATAAATAAAACGTGCAGGAGGAGGGGAAAAGCTTATTATGTATGTAATGTATGTAAGTCCCATAACCGTGAGCGGTCGTAGGGGCATCATGGCAGCCAGCAGCATGTCTGGACTTGCCACGATGTTTCAGTAGGCTTATAATCTTGGCGGCGCCTATCTCCTCTCCAAGATTTTGGCTGGTACAGACGGGGTTCGCCAGGCCTCCGTCCGGGTGAATGATGTAAATCACCATGTGGCTTATACAAGACGGAGGTCGCCAGGCCTCCGCCCAGGTGATTTGAAGTGAATCACCAACTGGGTACAGTAGTGTTTGTACCATCGCACACCGGGGCACGCCCCTACTCTTTGCGAAAGGTGTGGTGGGATCTTTAACGTGCTCGAGGTGTGGCTCTCCTCAAACACGGGACCTCCAGTTTACGTCCTATCCGAGGGACGTCCCTAACCGAAGCTAGGTACTCATTTACACCTGAGTGAAGTGAGGAAAGTCGTGTAAAGTGCCTTTCCCAAGGGCACAAGATCGGTGCACAAGGTGGGGTTCGAACCCGCAACCTCTGGGGTGTGAGCCGAACGCGCTACCGACTGCGCCACACGACCCCACAAAAGCTTATTACCTCCATGAAAAATGGAGGTATTGTTTTTGGCGTGTCCGTCTGTCTGTATGTATGTATGTATGTCTGTCTGTGTTTCCGCAACTTTGTGGTCAGCATAACTTCAGAACGCCTATATGGATTGTGATGATATTTGGTATGATGGTAAGTCTTAGAAAGACAAAGGTCAAGGTCAAGCATGGGCCTCCTGGTGGATGACCTTGGTACTGCAGCAGAACTTCCGGTTTTTGTATCTTTTGTCCTGAACAAGCTATGGTCTTGACTTTTTGGTGACAGATAGCTTATCCTGTCAGGAATAAGTGGGGTAAGTTTGGTCGCTCTAGCAGCTTGTTCTGGAACTGCAGGTTAGTTTCTGTTAAAAACTTTCAAAGCTAATAAGTCCAGATTGGAACAACATATTTTCATCATTTTTGGTGTGTAGGTACCTGAGTGACAGTTGTTCATGATTAAATGCAAATTATGCAAATGAGGTCACCATTTGCATAATTGAGTGAGTGAGTGAGTGAGTGAGTGTGTGTGTGTGTGTGTGCGTGCGAGTGAGTGAGTGAGTGAGTGAGTGAGTGAGTGAGTGAGTGAGTGAGTGAGTGAGTGAGTGAGTGTGCAGTGAAGTCATTGAAACCAGCACCATAAAATTCCCCGTCGCGCACTAATTCGCCTGAGCGGACGGCAACACTCCCAGCACCGAAAAAACACCGTGGAGCTCCCGACGGTCTGGTCTACCAGGCTATAGTTGTACCTACGTGAGAAGATAACGCATTCCTGCAAATACATGACCATTAATAGACCCTATCTGGCATTCATTCATGCAGGTGTTCAAAAGAACTGAAGACTTAAACACAACCATACTCAATTAGTGCTTTCAAAACAAGTATTTTATTTAGAACAGGAGAACGAACACTAAGTAAAACAATCGGTCGACTTCGGCATAACGACGCATATATACTATTGCAATAACACTGGCTCCACTGCTGACACAACATAAGTCCTTACCCTACTCTCCAAGCAGAGGTTTGGGCTTTTACTTGTTTTTTATGCATTTTCGGCCTTTTTATCAGACTTTCTGTTTTGTACTGGTATTTTTTTTTTTGTCGCTAGTCAAATGTAAACTGCCTGGCACATGGATACTGCCTGGCCATTTTTCTTATTCATCAAAACATGAAAACATTACAATGATAGTGTGACGCTGCATTCAAGTGTATAACTTATATTAACGGCGCCACACAACAAAAAAGTGCGATTAACATTTAAATACCCAAAGTTGACATATCTGTGCGCCGTAGTCCCACCACCCCAAGACACTAAAAGTGTTGATGCTAACAAAGTTATTTGAAAAATAATATCAAATTGCCTGGCCAATTTGGTAGTATCTTACAGCCACCAAAAGATCTGCTTGGAGATTACTGAAATGTCAACACTGACATGCCCAGGCAGGGCTGAACGGAGCCATTGTCTTTGACAGAATGATTGACATGTTGTTAACGTAATCGTGCCGAACGTGTTGAGGCAAGCGGAGGTAAGATAAAGTTCACTCCAAAGTCCGAGGGCGGCAACCGAGCAAATCTTTGGCGGAACAATGTCTGACTTAGCTGAATCCATATAAAAACACTGCATGAGGTTCAAAGATGGAAGACGATACATGTAGGTGGAATGTATATCATATGCGTGAGAAAGACAAATACCAAGCACAGCCTTGTCATTTTGAAAGGATTATTATTGGGCAGCGATTATCTTTAACATTAACATATTAAAAACAAGTACACGAATAAAGACGTTGAACGTTTGAAGTCATCAATTAAGTATGCTCATTGTCTATCTTCATAACATGACATGATCATTTCTTTCTTTTTACCAAATTTACAGAAGCACGATATTACAGATGAATTTGTGCATGCGTCATATACATATACTTTGTATTTTTCTAGTAAACATCCATTGTTATATCTTACATGATTAACCCTCAAACACCCGAACGGGGTCCATTTGGACCCCAGGCGTATATTTTTATGTGCTATTTGAAATTTTTTCATTCTAAAAAAAATTCCTCCCGTCACTTTGTCGATAATTCTCCTAAATTTTTTTGGAGATGGGCACAAATTTGTAAAAATAACAACCGAAGTCTTATGTAAGACCAGGACCCCATGTATTTGCACTTTCCTACACACAAAATTGTTCGGATGTCCTCAATTTGTCTTCAAGGAAGCATTATTGCTTTAATATTATGCAGTTTGCCAAGTAACCTCAACCTCAAGAATTATTTCATCAGGTTTTCAGAGGTTTGACAATTTGACAATCATATGAGGTCAAAGGTCAACCCCATGTTCATGCCTGCAGGCCTCATCCTATTTTTGCATAAATTATGATAATGAGCTGGACATTTCTTTAACACTTAATCATGCCAAAATATACCTCTTACTATGTTTAACCAATATATGTGCAAAGATCACTGAAAGAATGCAAAAAGGAATATAAATTTGAAAGAAACCAAATGGGTCCATTTGGACCCCGTTCGGGCATTAACGTCACAAAAAAAGTTCGGGTGTTTGAGGGTTAATATGCAATATTATCCATAATAGTTTCATTTACCAGATCTCAAAAACATAAAGAGCAAACTTTTCATACACACATTTCTACGTTTGCAATCAGTGTCATCCCTTACATAATTATACAACATCGTCCAAAATAATTTCATTTGCCAAAAATATACAGAGTAAAGACCTTGAATGAAGCAGCATAGCCATAGGCTTGGTTATAACTCTAGTACTTACTTGCAAAGCATATAGCTACCAATACATTGTCCTCAAAGATATACTATCAATAATACTACTCAGAAAATACAAGAGGAAGTAACACTGTTCGACTATCATATACTGCGTTCATTATTAATAAAGCAAGCTTTCAAACTACTAGCTAATTCTATCACCAACTGGATGCAACATAAGCAACTCTCCCCATACACATCTAGATCTACAAGCTACTTGTTTATACAATCCTTACCCCTAGCTGCTAGCCTACACACGTCAATACACATTTACCAAAGCGTACAAAAGAGGAACTCAACATTATTATTGAAGTGCTTCAGTTTCGGTGGGCGGGGCTAAAAAGAGGAACTTGGCGGTATAAGTTCCGCTTTCTGGTATCATACCATAGCCGTATACTGATTTTATTCCATGGATGACATCATCTGGGCACCTCTAAATTGGTGCGAGTGTGCAAAAAAAGTCGCCTTCACTATAAAAAAAAACATCTAAGTGGCCTGGAAGGTTGGCAAATACTAGTAGCTGAACACACAGAGCACGGTTTACTTTTAAAAATAAATTCTTTATATTTGTTCATTCACTTTGTTCTTTGGCTTTAGCTATATATAGAAGACGGGGTGATTATCATATGGCTTGTGAGTTGCTATAACAACCGAAATTAGCCAACTAAACTGAATAGTATCTAGTATTCCAAAGGAGTCAGCCGGCCAGAGGAGTACGATTTCCAACTCCCATAGCCAGCTAACTCTGGTATACTACTCGGTCTATTTTACAAATTTGTATTGTCTTCTATTTGGCAAATTTCCAGCGATCTGGGCATCCTGGTAGATGGTCTAATACAAAACGGCAGTATTCGAGAGACTTCTGTATCGCCAGGGCCTTTTATATTATGAAATTTTCTTTTACACGAGACTGTACACAACCAGGAATGGCTGACACACTTTGTTTACGTTTCGATGTCTATCAAAATCGTCATCTACGCTGGCTATGCTGCGGTAAGAAGCAGAACTCCAGTCAGAAGCTCTGAGCAAGGTGTCTGATAGACACTGAAACGTAACCAAAGTAAGAATCTTTTCTTGGTGTGCAAAAGAAAATTCCAATATCCCACTAGTACTAGGCTATTGGGATTTTCGTTTGCACAACAATGAAAGATTCTATTTTCGGGGGTTCTCAATAGCCTATGGTACAATGGGCTTGCTCAAGAGGCAAACACCTGACACTAGCAAATTTCTACTGTTTTCCAGGTAGAGCCTAATTCAAAACGGTAGCATTGAAGAGACTGTTCTTGTCAGGGTCCTCTACAGTACGTGTATCATAGCCTATGGTACTCTCCAAGCAGAGGTTTGGGTTTGTGGTTATTTTGGCGTGTTTTTAAGCTTTTTTATCGGGGTTTCTTTTTTGCACTGGAATTTTTTTTCACCCGACACCAAAAAAAAAATTCAGTGCAAAAAATAAACCCCGATAAAAGCCTAAAATAACCCAAAACACAAACCTCTGCTTGAAGAGTGAGCCTACTGTACATGTACTTCGGCTTGCTCAAGAGGCCAGCATCTCACACTGGCCGTTGTCGGTGAATGCGTCGGTCTTGTTACCGGCATCAATGGTGAGAAGTGGCTTGGTGGTCTCCTCGGTATTGGTGGCATCGGCATGGATGCTCCGCATGTCACGGGATGGAGAGAACGGCGTGTCGTCATGCGCTGTCTCTGCCGAGTCAAGAGAACCTTGATTAGAAAGTTGTTTAAATATTTTACACGTGATTTGGATATTGGATGATGGCGACATAAAACCAGGTATGGGGAAGTCTCAAACGCCTGAACGTAAAAGAACCCACTTTAATATCGAGAAGAGTAGGGGCCACTTTTCCAAATCGGGCCCGGCTGGGCCGTTTACATGAAATATGAACAATTCATATCAAGGATATACACAAAACCAAGAATATACACAAATAGTGCCCTGACTGATCCATGAGTGCTATTTGTGCTACTCTCATGTTTGTTTCATTGTAGCTCCCTTTTCAATTTTAACTTAAAAACAAGGTCGATAATCAAGGGTTCAAAGTGGGGAGTCGAAATGAAAGTCCAATACCTTGAACTGGACTGGGGGGTCCATTTTGCTGTCCAGTCATATGCATCTGGAGGTCGGCAGTCAGGTCCTTGGGATGACATCGTGTCCTGGGCTCGTTATGTTGTTCCTTGTTGGGTTTTTGGGCCTGTAAAATTTATTGTATTCACATAGATTTGAGACCATTGGACAGAAAGCACATAATGTGTTTATAAGGATCCTTTGCTCATAAAACATGAAGAACATAATCACAAAGTTGGGGTGACAAAAGCAAAACGTACAGTGGACATAAAATGAAAATGGCTAATAATCCTGTAAATAAAAGCGTGCATATTGACACCAACGACCTTCTGGCGTCCTAGATGGATGTGAAATTTACCCTATCTCTTTGAGAGAGTTTCCGCTTCATGAATTCCCCCAAGTCAGATTATGACATCTTTGGCCTCTTGTCATTCTTCCCCATTTAAGTTCAAAATTAGGCAGGAAAATTATTTCTAAGCGGAAAAGGTTGTACCCATACCTTTTTCTTCTTACACATGGGCAGCTTGCAGTGTCCTATGGCCAGTGACACTATCAGAATAATGGCAATCAGCCACCCGACTCCTCCTACAGCCCATACGGCAATGTTCTGTTTTGCCTCAGCTCTGCTTTCAAGCCAGTCTGCATAGATAGAACGAGAGAGAGATACAGTCAAGTTGTAACTGTTGTCTTATATATGTATTGTCTTACTCGTACACTTTATTCCATAAGCGAGACCATATCATCAATACATGACCATATTGTATCTCATATACTGTTTAGATACGAGTAGTAGTTTGTAGTAAGAAATGTAATAAGATAGTTTAGTTTTGTAGTATTGTTGTATTACTGCTACACATTGTACCAAGTACGATTGTTGAGCAATAAAGTTCAAGTGTACATACATGAGATTCTGTGACTTTACAATAAAAAGGAGGGCAAGTAAAGGTAAAGTATGACATGATTTTTTAAACCACTATTCTGTTTGACTTTTTTGTTAGACATCCCCTGTATCAAAAGATATTATTAATCTGAATAGCAAATCGAGCACTGGCCACTTGTTCCTGAGCCGCCATATTGTTTACATGTATATAGTTCAAAGGTGAACGGAAAAGACTGTAATCCTTGAAGGGACGATCCTGATTTTAAAAATACACGGTATTATAACATCGGAGGGTACACTTAAGCACCGTGACACACACTGATCAAGGATTCCACTACTGTTACAGTTTTCACTGCCTCTTGTAATAATTTTTTAAAGTCTTATTTGGCTTCGTAACGTCCAACATTCGTAAAACAAATATAGAGTCTCATCACGAATCACCACTGGGCAAACAATATAATGGGAGTATTACAGGTAAGGTAATATTTTCGTGACGCAAGCTTCCTACTTTCTGAAAGCAGAAGTTGATACAATCCACGGTAACCTTTCCGATTAAACGTGAACGACCCTGTGTGACTCACTGAGTACAAAGGCATCTGTAAACAAGCAGACAAGGTGAATTGGTAGGTCAAACGGAAAAGAGACACCCCACTCTGTAAACTAGCTGACTACAGGACTATACGGTACCTGAGCACTTCTGCCTGCAGTCATCCTGGCTGTCTCGGACGGCGTCGCAAAGCTGAGAGCACGGCTCGCACCCTCGTGTGTGCTGGTCCCAGTAGGTGCCGCGGTGGCACTGAGAAGGCAAACCGACTGGTCCGGCTAGCACAAGTGTTGCCCACTCTCCGAGTGCAAAGACGATCAGACACAGGACTGCTGAAACGAGAAGTGTCTCAGTCATGATTTACACAAAAGTGTAAGCCTACTCAAAATACGTATTATGATCAGAGAAGTGCTACTGAAACCCAGCATTAGAAATAAAAATGCCACAATTGTTGAAAGGGAAATACCAAGTTGTAATCTTAGACGGCTTGATCATGGGATTCCCCTTCCACGTTATTCCCCGCATTGCGTGAACGGTACTTTCCACCTGTAAAAATCCCCCAGTGGGGACCATTGTTCTGGCTATAGAATCCCCAAATTCATGGTTTTCCCCCAAAGGACCTACCAGACTATAAATCTCCAAGCAGATCCTATAGGGTGGCGAAATACAGCATCAAATTGGCCAGGCAGTATCCATTCGCCAGAGAGGGTCCAATACGGCACCCTAGGTGACCCTCTGATCTGGCTAATGGATACTGCCTGGCCAATTTGATGTTGTCTTTTGCCACCCTAGTAGGATCTGCTGGGAGATTAGCAGACTAGGCCTTTAGTGCGTTTTGTGTGCTGTCAAGCTGCAGAAAAAGGCAAATACACTGTGCAGTGGAACAGAAGAATCAGGACGACAGAGAGAAGCCATGATTATAGACTATGTACAATACCCAGTCTCGGAGCCTGTGTGTTTTCGTAGAAGGGGATTCCCCTGACTGTACCTGCTCAAATATCCGCACCTGAGAATGTCAACAGTGTCACATTTCTCCTTTATGACCAGCACGACGAAAACATGTTTACGGCAAAGCACAATTTTTTGCCGTTAAATCACTGAGGTTTCGTGCAAACAAATCAATAAATCATTAAATCTTATCAGTAAGTGTGTTTTTGTACCTGTCCCACCAAACTTTGATGTGTTCCGCCTAAAGGAAGTAAAAACCGGATGGGTAGGGTCTGGCCTTCAGATAAACGTACTTGTGAGGCTTTCAAGCACATAACAAGGGGGTCTGCTTAGTGTTGACTTCACAGACCTGACAAATTACATATTACATGGTTAACGATTAATGACATTAATGTCAGTGCATGTACACATAAAATACTGCTTCTATTGACAACTGTATGAAGGCCATATATTACCATACCACACTGGAGAAGTAAATTTAGGGAAGTCTCAAATGCACAAAGCAACGACATCTTTGCAAACGCGTACGCTAACCACTACATCAGCGCTGTTCCACAATTTGTTGATTCGGAGAGTTAGACGTATAATTGATCGAGCTAGTGCAGGCCTGGGGGCATGAGTGTCACAAGGTTACATGTGTATGTACAGTTCACCATGGATGGTTGCCAAACCACTGGCGTAGTAGAATTAAATCCTAGCAGTCAACACAAGAGCAACGCCCACTTTGCACGTACCGACCTATCACGGGACTCAGAATCAACTGATCATTGAGAGATACATAATTGCTGACTGGTTGATTCGTATTGATTGTTTGTCTATTTTATTTCAAAGTGTAATGTCTGACTGTCAAACCGTAATCTATATGTATGGTTTGTTTTGAAATTTTAATCTGAAGGCAATGATTCAAACGCAAAGTTCAGCTGCTTAAATGGGATTAGCTAAACAAAACACCGTTGTAGTCATGTTTTTAGTATAACGCAAAAATGTTAATAATCAGTGAAGCAAAGAAAGTCAACAATCCCAAAAGCTTTTTATCGCGACCTGGCCGTCTCATGACTGACAGATGAAGTGCACGTGCTCACTGCATGATCAGACGGGGAATACCCTAAGTCAGGGCGTGTAACTTTCGCAGCTCAGTCTAGAAGCTTCCAAATCGTCTTGGCCACCGATACCGAACTCCTGGCCCGCACCCCAAGCTCACAATTGGTAAGATTTTCTATGTTCTGTGATAAGTATGTAAATGTAAAGGCCTTACGTAAAGGCCTTATTTGATACAACTACATTGTGTACATGTAATATTGTAACCGACATGTATTCTGGACGTGACGTCAGTGTATGTAAACAACGGCAGGTACTGTTGCCATGTGTTAGCGCCATAATAACTGCCACCTATTAAGGTAGTGACACACATGGTATAAATAGGAGAGTACTAGGATAGCATGAACTATATTTTCCCTACATTGTACATGAGGCTATGCCGGAGGGTGTCGCGACGTTGAGACGAACCAAACAGACCAACAGACCATGGCAACAGCCTGTATACGGGAGGCATTCTAAAGGGGCTGCCATGCATGCAAAACTATATTAGCCATATTGTTCGTGCTTTTCATGTTATGTTCACCTGCTGAAAAGGTTTGACAAATAAGGTTTTAAACACGAAACAAGACATGGCCAGGGTTTCCAGTCTGAATGTAGGCCTTGGCTCTGCAGTAATAAGAAGCTTTCGCAGCAGACGGAGGTGACATATTTGCTGATAGATAGTATTTCAACTGGGCGGGTTGCACTCTAGTTAGACAACATGACAGGTGAACGTCGACGCCCTTGGGCGCAACAGATTAACAGCAGCTGTAAATTTTTACTTTGTCTGATAACAGTATCTGTATTTGTTTTTTGTCCAGTTATCTACTAGTAAATGCTACGGGTCGAGGTCAAACAGGTGTCCAGGCTTTTGGAATTCTTGTTGTTTTGAGTAAAACAGTGTACCATTGTCGTGGAAACATATATATTGAATGGAAGCATAATTTGGTGTTGAACAGAACACACAACATTATATTGTGAAATAGTCGTTGCCTCATTGTTATCCTTTATTTTCAACATTTCGCAAGCCGATGAGTATTGTGGCAGTGACTACAGATTATTTCAAGGTATTTCATAGGCCGTGCTTGAAACCGTAAACCGAACTATTGCAAAATTTAAAGCCATACATTTGAAAGATCAAATTATTTCAAGTCACTGGGGTTGAAAACAATGGAACAGGCCATAAATCAATGTATTGTATTAAAGCTCTAGAGCCCTGTGTACCTGATACGCGTGACTATAGGTTAAATATTTACAACTGGGGGTTCCCATTGCCTAACACTGTAGCTGTATATATGCAGCGGTAGGCACATCTGGACAAAAACAAGTTAGAGCCTGCAGCAAGAACGTACGATTGTGCAGTATTGTATTTTTGCAAATTTAAGTCATAGACAGAAGATAGCTTGCGGTCAACATTAATGACCTGGGTTTGAATCGTGTGTGTCTTTGACCCAGTGTTACTTAAAAGGACTTCGTTCTACGAAAAAAGACAGGTAAGTCTTTTCGTCACGTTTTGTAGAGCCTACAAGTAGTAGGCAACCTAATTTACTATATTCCAAATAACGCTGACAACGAGGAAATGGATAAGAAAAATATATGGCACGCATAGCATGAGGAAATGGCCAGAAAAATATGGCAAACATGAGGAAATGGATACGAAAAAGACTACACAGGTCCTTTAAAGTGCACATTTACTATACTTAGTCTTAGATCGGAGAAATAAGAGCAAGAATTGTTTATTTAGTAGAGATAATTGCAGATAGCAACATTTTCTGGTTTTGTCGAAAGAATATGAGGTGTCACCTGCCGAATCAGTATTCACGGTAAGCGAGTCGGACCCAAGGCACTGAACAACAAAGTTGACTCTTATAATATAAATGATGGTAAAGCACTGCTTTACCATCATTTGGAAATCAACTTTTTATGCAGGGGAGTAAGCTCGAGCTAGGCAATACATGCCAGACTTAGTTTTCTAATGACGTGGCCTGAAATTCTAACTTCCTAACGCTGCTTGGCAACTAATACCTGCATTACGCTTCAAAGCATGTAGCAGCAAACAGGTGGCATGTACGTGCGTCAGAGCATAGATAAGTTCACCACGGTTACCACCACAGTCAAGTCAATTGTTTGCTTGGTGTGGGCATAAAGTCCTTGGTAGGGGGTATTAGTGATTACATTGTAGCTTGGCACTCACGGTTTACTGAATGCATGCTTGAATACGCTCACATTGAAGCCTATTGATTCTCCAAAAGTGAAAGCAACTTCACGCTAGAACTGATGTCGTTTCAGTTTCGGTCGAATGATGATAGCCAAGACTTGATTACATAGCCCTATTTACGTGCGCTTTAGACTGGGGAAAATTAGTGCTGATGAGTTGAATAATAGATGCGTTTTTGATGTTGTTGTGATATCATGATGTCATTCGCATCGTTTTGCGTATCAATCTCTTTTAAAGTCGAACACAACGAACATGGCGTCCATATGCCATGGCCTATGTTTGTTTTGTATGTGGCGTGTGTTGGATTTGTATGTTGCAAATATGGAAAATAAATTTGAATGGATGTGGGTTTGATGCACTGTTGTGTAACGAGTCCCTTATCTTTATTTTTTCCAGGAAGCTCCGCTGCTACCAGTTCTCCAGTGTCCGTACTGTTGTATTACATTTCTAAACGATTCTCTGTTCATTCATTTAGAATGAATAGGTAAAAAGATCTGCACTGTCCATCTTTTCGCATATAATGCTCCATTATATCCACAAGTTGTCCAAATGTATTATCGTTTTAGGAGCGAAAACTTCTGACGGAAAGTTTGTACTAATAGTAGTATGCTTTGTAGCCTTAATTGACATTGGTGTCGTCGACTCTTCTGAAGAAATTAACTTAAAGCTCAAAACAGGTAGATGCAAAGGATGGCTGACCGGCGGGCGGTTGACCAGGATGGGTCAACCGCTAGTGTGATGTCAGCTGCGTCGTAGGCTGATGGGCATCGCGTGTCATCGAGCCCTGGTGCAGATACTCTCTTAGTCAGAGCATCTGTGCCAGGTTCCGACGACACGCAATGTACACCAGCCTACGACGCAGTTGACACCGCACCATCCCCGTATACTGTAGAGCTAGTCAGGTTAGGGTCATTTTATTCGTGGCCAGAGAATCATCCTATCAATCCGAGAACATTAGTAAAAGCTGGGTTTTATTACAGCGGAGAAAGCGATGAAGTCGAGTGCTTTAGTTGTCATGGAAAGTTTAGTGGTTGGGATGGTACAGAGACCCCCGCAGAAAGGCATATTCGAGAGCACCGGGACTGTGAATTTGCCAGAAATCTTTTTGAAAAAGAGAGGGAAAATAAAGATTCTTTGTACGATACCGATTCAGTAATACGAGGTACTGAGAACCTTAGCTGTAACGACTCTTCTGTATCGCCTTTTGAAAGAGAAAGCGTTTCTCCTCCACCAATAGATGACAAAAAGAATCATCAATTCATTCGCACATTTAATGAAAATCCCCGAAGCACGTCAATGCAATATGGACAGGACACTGTAGATAATACTGCCTACGTACAACCATCTCCTAGCCTATCCAAACAAGATAATGTGAACGTTTCCTACATACACACTAACAACCTATCAGGCCAGAAAACATGGACAGGTGCAGGTAAACTTTCTATTCAGCCTTGTGGGCCGAAATGTCCCAAAGATTTGAACACTGAGATACACCGAATTCACACCTTCTTCGGGTGGCCAGACAACGTCCCTGTCACACCTGCACACCTGGCTAGACTAGGGTTCTTCTACCTGGGCGTGAGAGACAAAGTGGAGTGCGCATTTTGTGGAGGAGTGCTGCATCAATGGGAGAAGGGAGACGACCCTGAGGTGGAACACAGAAGACACTACCCGCACTGCCCCCTCATGAAGAATTGGGCCACGTCCAATGTGCCTCTCGGCTCCGGACCGTTCCAAACCCAACACAACCTGCAGTGGAACAACTTTGCGGGACATGGACAACAGCAAAACGTGTCTGCCCCGTAAGACTCAAAATAATCCTTCCTTGGACCTCCTGTATCAAATACTATGTATAACATTAAACCAAAGCTTTCAAAGTAAAAGGTTCTAGCAATACATGGGGGTGCCATTGATGGCCATATATTCAACGGCATCTATTGCAATTTCAGGGTGGCAAAACTGGATTTTCAAAGTCAATTGTTTGGTCATTCTTTCAATGTAGTAATTTCAATCTATCCTGCCCCATAGCATACTGATATCTGTGAGGCAAGAATGCGATCTTTTTTTTTTTGCCGCCCTAAAATTGCATCGGATGCCTTACCATGTTGCTGTTACTGAACTACATTTCCAGCTATGGCCGGTCAGAGGGTGTCACCACCGAACCCAGAGGACGGCAGGGTCCGAAACACCCGGAGCTGGCATCAGAAGAGACGAGGTACTCCACGTACTTCAGGTGGCCGCTCTACTCCCCCATATCACCGAGGAAGCTGGCTCAAGCCGGTTTCTTCTACACATGTAAGTTTTGTCTCCTGCTGGACACAACATCTTACAGTTGGCATAGCGGTCTTTGATTATCAATTGTATGAATGTTTCAAATTCTATTGGTAGTTACTGGCGATATATTATTTGAAATATTTAGAAGGTCAAAATAAGGCAGGGAAGGGCAAAATAAAAACTAGCAAAAGCACGACAAAAGCAGTGTCCTCTTTGTCACATTTGTGTTAGGATGTTCAGCACCAAGGACAGGTATGTGTGTGTGTGTGTGTGTGTGTGTGTGTGTGTGTGTGTGTGTGTGTGTGTGTGTGGAGGGTGTGTGTGTGTGTGTGTGTTGAGAGGTGTGTGGTTTTCAGCACCAAGGACGGGTGTGTCCCAATGTTTCGACATATCGACTATGCACTGTTAGGACCGGTTCGATACTAATTTTGCTGAGATCGCAAGAGTTGTAACGTTTCTCATTGACTGTTTTCTCCCAGACATAGACGACCAGGTGAGATGCTTTTGGTGTGACGGAGGTCTAAAAGACTGGATGGCAGGCGACGAACCTTGGACAGAACATGCCCGGTGGTATGGCGAAGAGTGTGACTTCGTCCTGAACACGAAGGGTGCCCATTATGTTCGTTCCATCAAGGACGGTTTCCCAACACTCGTACCACAGGTAGGTTCTGCGGTAAGGATATTCATAGCTGGGACCTCAAACTATCCACTGCAGGAACCAGCTAATTCACATTCACTTTACGTGCAAACTTTTTTTTTTTCGAAAAATTTCCAAAATCATATCCAGTTGCTTGAGTAACTGTTTTAGCGTATTTTCTTACCTGGGTGTCTAACCTTCACCGGCGTATAAACAAGGATGTTGCAAGCTTCTCTTTTTTGTTAATTTAAGATCCTTAAATCATCTACAGCTTTTTCCTTAATCAATGGTACTTGTTATAGGATAAAATCAAACTGACAAATTCGTATAATGACAACTAAACATCTCATCATTGATTGGGTAGGTTGAACACCACACATCGGAGCAGTCCTGGCAACACCAGTACGTTGGAGGCGTCCCAGTGTCGATGGGAGTGAATCAACAGAACCAGAACAACAGCAACGACCAGAACCAGTACGACAAGCTTTTCCTCGACGCCATGGAATCCAGAGTAGTTCAAAACGTTCTGGAAATGGGGTTTGCTCAGTCAGATGTAGAAAAGGTTGTCCATAGACAACTCAAGTCCAATGGCCAGCCTTTCACCACAATGACCAGTCTTGTCGAAAGTCTCATAGCGCTAGAAGAGAATGGAGGCAATGACGACAGTAACCAACCACGCGGCACAGATGAGAAAGGAAAAGATGAAGGAAAAGATGAACAGGCGTCAGCACAAGCTGCTGAGGAACCTCCTAACTCCGACCCAGAGGAACATCAAGAACCTGGTACGACAGAGTTGAGTCCTTCTAAAGACCACCATGTTTCATCTCTTCGTTTCATCTTTAAGTTACTCAGCATACTTCGCTTTTGTATTAGCCTTTCTGTGCATTTGTGTTTTATGTCAGACTCTGCAATGTGTTGTTATGTGTCAGTGTACCTAAAATAAAGAAATTCAAGTCAACTAGCTTTACTTGGTGCTCAATATAACATTTCAGGGTTAATGCTACCACTAACCACTACCACGCGGAATTGTTCAATGACAGTTTTTTTTTCTTTCAATTTTTTTTAAATCTCCAGGAGAACCACAATCAGTCGAACTGCTCCGGAGAAAACTGCAGCAAATGAAAGAGGAGCGCACCTGCAAAATCTGCATGACAAACGATGCCTGCATGGTGTTCATCCCGTGTGGACACCTTTGCTGCTGCAACAGTTGCGCAAACACCATGCGTAAGAGAGGATCCACATGTCCTCTTTGCAGGGCTCGTATAAGGCATGTCCAACGGGCTTTCCTTAGCTAAACTTTTCAAATTTTTAAACGTCAAACGTGTCATACTCAGGTCTAGCCGTGGAAGTGCTAGACCTTTTTTTTAATCCCACGCGTGGCCTAAAACGGGTTCAAAAAGGTTTGAAGTTGAAGCGAGGTGGAAATGTTGTGAGGTTGTGTGGCGTAATGGGCAGAGCTTTCGCCTAAGAACCGAGGGGTCCTTAGTTCGAATCCTGCCATGTCACCGACCTTGTGCCCTTGGGAAAGGCACTTTACACGACTTTCCTTACTTCGCTCAGGTAAAAATGGGTATGCCAGAATGATCATTATCATGATTGTGGGCATCAAAGGAAAAACCAAACCAACTGTACTGCAAAGTGTACAGTTACAAGGACAGTGTACAGTTAGTGGGGTCGTGTGGCGTAGCGGCAGAGTGCTCGACTCGGAACATAGAGGTCCCTGGTTCGAATCCTGCCAAGTCACCGACCTTGTGCCCTTGGGAACGGCACTTTACACGACTTTCCTCACTTCGCTCAGGTGAAAATGGGTATGCCATAATGATCATTGTGATGATCGCGGGCATCAAAGGAAAAATCAAAACAACTGTACCGCAACAGGCTTCGCATATATCTGGATCCGCGGTCGGGACCAGACGCCATACTCCCGGGTTCACAGGGTCAGCATCCGGGCCCGGCATGTGCAAACTCCCGCCAAAGACTCCAAGCCTCAAAGTTTGTTTTGCACATTTATACTTCCAATTTTGGGACTTTTCCTACAATGGAATAAACTACCTGGTCTCCAGAAGAGACCACTCAGGCTTCCTGTTTGGGGCTCAAGAGAACAAGAATAAGCTTGGAGGCTTGTAAAGAAACAAACACATTTGCCAGGAACTTGGCAACCAGAAGATGGCAGATCATGGGTCCACGAAGACTGCCGACCAGTGCCATGGGAAAATAGATGAATGAATGAAAAACCTTTATTGTACATCCATTCCTCGAAGGAATAGAGAACATGAACCATACCCGGCCCATCTCTCCCGGCCAGTAGTAAGTGGAAACGGTGTCTCTCAAGAGCCAAGAGACGTCTCTTGGCCCACTTATAAGTGGAACATGGTGACCACAATTGTCCACTTGTAAGTGAAAATGGTACTTGTTTCGGGTGACATGAACTTCAAGGCAAAGTACAGAAAGGCCGTGGGAAGATAGGAAGGAACTGCAAAAACTGCAGCATTAATCTTGGGTCTGCAGATCGGATTTTGAACAGGATTCTGCCGGGCCTTATTTTGACAATCCACGGTGGTATGATTCCAAATGACTTAAGCAGGATCTAAGGGTAGATCCGGACCGGATCTCGGTTGACAGAAGAATCGTGATCAAGTCGTCAAAGTCAAGTTGACAAACGTTCCGCAGCGTTACAAAATCGACCCTCAGCTAACGTGAGGTTTAAGTGTGATGACAGCTCAAATGACTGACCACGCTGCTACAATGTATTCTAGTATCCGGGAAGTCACACAGGATCTCCCACTTACCAAGGACATTATTGCACTTACCAATGAGCATTTAAGGTCTCCTGAACACTTGTCTAATTGGAGACAATACGTGATATTGACTCAAAGATCATCGAAGTTCAAGAAGCTCGGTGAAAACTCTGTACATGGTGTGTACAAAATGAGTAAAAACCATAGCAATGGTGTTTGCAGTTAATGCTTGTTTAGCTATCAGAGTGGCTTAAAGGAATTTTAAGGGCAATTACATATTGCCAGATATCAAAGACAATAGCAACACATTCACGAAAATGTGATATTGAGTGCCAACTCAAAAAAAACCTGAAGAAAGCCTGAAAAAACTGAAGTTGACGAAGATGGACGATCATTGATCATTTCAACACTTGCTGCATTGTGACGGCAGCGTTACATTGTCATTGACACGAGTTGAATATGATGTATACTAGTGTGGCATATGTACATACATATCACTGGCTGAATCGAGCACTGTATATTGCAGCAAAGACCATCGAAGACCACTGTACATCTTACACATGTAAGATCAGATCATTGTTGTATATACTGCATGTACATGTATATATGTGTGTATAAATGACCATATGTATATATGTGTATAAAGGTTCGATTGCAATGTGTACATATAAACCATTAGGATCTCAATCTAACATTCTACGAAGTTGATCTTTAGATCCCATGTAATTCATCAATAGTGTTGTGCATTTTTTTTTTTACTTTCTTTGATTAAAAGTTGTGTAAAACAAGACTTAAGTATATGAATCAAGCTAAAAAGGTTGGGTGTACAAAAAGATTTTGGGGTGCAACATATAAAATAAAATTATGTTTCATTTCTAAAGAAAAGTATTACATCAATCATTTTATTATTTTTCTGACACTTAGATGTTGAATATGCTCCCACTTCTTGATGAAACTTTATTGATCAGACTATGCGAGGGACGCTCGCCGACTGACAATAACTTGTTAAAGACGGACGAAAAGCGACTGTACAGTGTTAAGTGTCAAGTCCAGGGTACATTCTAGTCTTGAGATATCGTCTTGACAAGACAATACTGGTGCGTCAAATATTGGCCCTCCCCACAAGCGCACCTCTACCGTGACTACTTTGATTAAAAACAAAGTAGAAAGGTAACATTTGCAATGCAAATGCATGATGTTTACCATCACATGGTCTAGCTCAACAAAATTCTGCTCTATTTATTATTTGTACAATGTATATATGGTGACCGGCCTCTCCAACTCTGATCTGTCATTTGCCTCATGATGTAACAGGATGTCTGCTACAGCACCAGTTACCATGGTGACAGACGTCTGGTTCAGGTCATTGGGTTATCGACCTTACTACGTTATCGGGAACGGAAGAAGAAGAGGAAGAACAAAGAAGAAGAGGAACAAAGTCACTATGTTTTCCTTCTGATAAGGTTGACAAACATGAACAAAAAAGACTTCACAAAAACTTCTGCACAGCTTTCGAATGAAACCGGCTACGCAGCTTACAGTACCCAGTAATAAAAAACTAACCAAGGCGTCCCGGGTTCGAGTCCTGACATGCCACCAATCTTGTGCCCTTGGGAAAGGCACTTAACACGACTTTCCTTACTTATCTCAAGTGAATGAGTATTGTCCTGTCCTGTATTTGTACTCTGTGTTGGTGTGTTGGTGGTGGCATAAAATAAGTTGATATAACTTGAGTGTGTCGTCGCCATGTCATGAATTGTTGGAATCAAGTAAAAAAAAAAAAACTAACACTACTCGCGGATATAGCGCCCGGTACTTTTGCAGTGTGACCTAAGTATCCCAGAGCCTATAGTTCGTCTAGAAGACTTGTGTTTCCACTTCAATCCAGAAGGGCGAGAAAATTTAGGACGTGAACCATATTTCATTACTACCGATAAAGCAATCAAGCAGTCAGAACTTTTTGGCGTAACGCCTCACCGGCGCCGGTAGATCAGAAAGTACACTGACCCACAGGTCTGCCTTGCACGTTCGGGCAACTTACTACACAACACTGAACAGTAAGCACGTTGGAAAAAGCACGTAAGCACGTACTGCGCCTGTGCGAAACCCTGAGTTTTTTCACGTTTTCTTGGGCGTTGGATGCTTGGTCAACGTTGCCTGTTACAGACGGTCATCTTCGATTTTCCCGTGACTTACAACATTTGGAAACTACAGACGGGATGTTAACCTTATATGCGCGAATATGACCTTATATGATACGTTCTGCCGAAGTCCTATGCATAATACATTACGGGTTTCGCGCAGGTGCAGTACGTTCTGTCGACGTGCTCAGTGAACAAGTGTCTGTATATTTTATGCAGAAAACTACTAGTAAATTGCGTATGCCTTAACACCAGCGCAAAAGACAGAAAGTCGCTTTACTATGAATCATGGAAATTTTTGATCGGAGATTTCAGCCTGACATCCGTGAGTCTAATCTCCAAGCAGATCCCTATCGGTGGCAAAAGACAGTATCCATTAGCCATAGGAGTTTAGCCCGTCGGTGGCCGCGGACCTTCTCTGGCTAATAAAAAAGGATACTGCCTGGACAATTTGATACTGTTTTGCCACCGAAAGGGATCTGCTTCGAGATTAGTGAAGTCTGCAATCCTCTGCTACTTCTGAAGTGTCAGCCTCAGGCTGGCCAGGCCAGATTGTTTAACCTGAAACTGCTTGGAGACTTGTCAACTACAAGTTCAATCATGCAAGGTAAACTTGTAGTGGGTAGATGTCGTAACTTGAGAAACATCGAGAAAGAAGTTCAAGCCCACACACAATCACTGACTCACTTACTTACTCACAAACACACTCAGATATGACCTATGAGTCATGGTACTGGCCATACTATAAATAGTATGATAAGGTAGTGGGGAAACACTGTCATAGTCTTTATATATACACTTTCAACAAAGTTTCTTTCTTTTTGCCTTCCACACGCACACCTGTCACCAGCGTTAGGCTATTGCCTGAATAAAGAAGGTAAGGAGACGGAATCTGTACAGATTTTCCGTGTATTCTTTTTTTCCCCGCACGCGGTTCGCTACTAGCACTGAACTTTGACCAGAAACATGGCGCCGATAGTGAAACAGCACTTGTATTTGAAAAATAATAATTGTACCATGCACATATCTTTGATACCAGACATCTAATAACGGATATAATAACGTTTAAAAGTTGCACTTTCCATATATCCTGTAGATTGATACTTGACCTGATCATGCAACATGTATTAATGAAAACGTAACCGTTCAATGTCAAATTGGTCCAAGACTGGGAATGCAATACCTATATCAAGGCGTTGTTTCAAATAATATACAATATCATTTATGAGTTACAAAATTGTCCTCATCATGATGAGAAATACATCGTTAGATCGTTATTCCAGGGGGGGTTTACGGAAAAAGGAGTCCAGTCCGATTGGCGGAAAAAGCAGTCCAGTCCGATTTTAGGGTGGAAAAAGCAGTCCGGTGGTTTCTACGAAATTTTACGAAAGACCATAGGCACAATTTTTTCTTGTGTGTGTACTTCTAGTTTCTATGGGCACTTTGAGTTTCTATGAGTACTTCGAGTTTCTATAAGTACTTCGAGTTTCTATGGGTACTTAGAGTTTCTATGAGTACTTAGAGTTTGTATGGGAACTTAGAGTTTGTAACTTACATATCATCATCATGCCTCCGGATTATTACTTAATACATATAAGTAATAATAATTAGTCAAAAGATGAAGCGGTCAACTGACGAGATTTCCAGGGCCGATCCTGCTTGCAAGTAGCCTGATTAAATCGCTTTACGGTTGCCAGCTGCCCAACATCCAGTCGGCCCCTGCTAAAGCCACATATGGCAGACTTTGCATTACACCGACAAGCATGTAAGTACCGGAAGTACAATTGTAAGAAAGAATCCCTTAATAATTAACTTTTGTTTATTGTGGATAGGTGACCTGTATGTATAGAAACTACTTTTCGGTGGTCCCAAGAGGTGTAAATCGGTTGTCCGCTACTCCTCACCCAAGGCTGCCTGAATTACGGGTTAAGGCGGCATATAGTGAGTCACATATATGCTAATTCAAGTTCCCATACAAACTCTAAATAGTCATAGAAACTCGAAGTACCCATAGAAACTCGAAGTACTCATAGAAACTCAAAGTACCCATAGAAACTAGAAGTACACACACAAGAAAAAATTGTGCCTATGGTCTTTCGTAAAATTTCGTAGAAACCACCGGACTGCTTTTTCCACCCCAAAATCGGACTGAACTGCTTTTTCCGCCAATCGGACTGGACTCCTTTTTCCGTAAACCCATTCCAGGGGACAGAACTTTGCATGATATGTTCGGTCCCTGTTGCCCTTCTTGGTAATCATCAGGAGTCCGAAACCCGGGACTATTTGATGACTCATACGATGACTCATTCAGCAGGCATTCAGGGGATTCCCCTTTGCAATATAATAGGTGTTTGTCTAATGTCTAAGGGCATTGATGCGTGAATGTGGAACTTTCCATGGGTTAAACGACTTTTTTATGGGCCAAATTTCAACTTCATATTTGGTTATATATGATTTTTATCGACAAATATACATTTGAAATCCTAATTTTTATCACCCAGTGCTTTCTTGTCCTACTTCCTTCCTTTCTGATCTAAAAAAACAATACCGTAAATCACTGAACACCCCCCTGGTTCCCAAAAATGGAATAGTCCATAGCGTTGGAGATCGGCCCCCAACATGGTGAGTGGTGCAACGAACCTTTTCTCTTGAATTTCATGTCTTTTATGGAATAGATAGAGAATATAGTCGCTATCCTACAAATGTTTACTTAGTGAAACCAAGGTAAAATGTCGTACTGTTGCGGCGCCTTATAAAAGTGAAACAAAATGGCGTCGACAACCGCCACGTATCCATTACATGTTGTTTGTCGAGTTTAGTGAGTCAGTCCGCCATTTTGAATAGCCCTTTTTGCACGACGTCTTCCAAGTGTATTTGTGTGCTTGGTAACGACTCAGCGTCTTTTGTGTGATTTAGACCGACAACATTCGCTTTATTTGTAATTTTACAACAGATTCGCCCGGCGAGTTTGTGAATGCAGCTTCTGTGTGTTTTAAAGTTACCATGAGCTGCTAGCTGCGTTGGTCAAACATACTACTCAGTGAGATCATGCATGCTTCGTTGAGCCTGGATAGCGTGACAGTGGGTCTTACGTCTCAAGTTGCTTGCGTGACCACTTTTAAAAGTTCTTCGGAAGTTTGAAAGTCCATCTAGCAAGCTGTATACAATAAAGGGTTTTCAAAAAAAGTTGTATGCTTCACGGTACCTGTAACATAGGTAACTTGACATGTAGGTACATGTTCATTATGTAAACAAGACCGCACCTGTTCTGCGAAGATGAAAGGTGCGCTTTTCCGGTCACGTCCAGAAGTTAGTATCAAATTATGAGTTATTAGAATCAACACTTACAAGTTACCTAGTGAAACTCCCACGTATTTTTCTTACAATGTATCTTAAAAAACATGATTCATGTGATTGCAAGCTGTTGTGACAAAGTTTTTGGGGGTTTTCCAGCAATGATGTAATACTATTACTTAATAGCGTCCCCAGTACCCAGATTTAAGAAGTTTTTTTCCACTTCTGTTCAAAAGAAGAGTGGATTATATTAATCACCTGATTATCGGAAGATTTTACTATGGATTTTATCACTGTCTGTACTTTGTGCTGTGTCATGTGATAATAGAAAGACTCATGATCAGCTGAGTAACGTTACCAGTCACTTTGGACTCCCCTGATAAGCAGCCACATCGGCAAACTCTCAGCTCTCAGGTAACATAAATGTCGTAATGTCTTATGTTGACCTTAAAAACTAACTGACTAGTCATAACATTAACATATGATAATCCATAATGTTAGCTGTCCAACATGTTACTTTAAGTAAGTTTTATGTTATAGACCACAGTTCTAGCAGAACTAGATAAACTGAGTTTTGTCCTGTTTGGGCATGTCTGGGTTGAAATTCCATTTGGAATGTGTTGGATCCCAGGTCTATTACACTTTTAGTTGTACTTTTGAGTTTTAAGCTAACAAAAAACGTCACTTTCCCCCACTAGCACATGTACTAAACTTTTGTTCGTACAATGTACTTGCGTCACCACCATTCCCGTGGTTACAATCTTTTGTCCAAACGTTAAAGCTGTTAGTTGTGTCAACAATGATAAGCCTCATGTATGGCCATACAAGTATTACTTACATGTACTTAGCCTGTAGCCTCCATTGCAGGCTCTGTTCAGCATTTTGATATTTCAACGGAAAATAGGCACCAGACTGACAATGGCAATCTGAAATGAAAGAAAAAAAGCTATTTTAGTAATTTAGTATTTTCTCCATATGTACTTAAAAATGCTGAGTAGGACATTGCTGAAATAAATCATCATCTGAAGCCTACACCTTGAAAAAAATGTTATGATGTTGTTACTTTTACAGTTTCAGACATGTATAGACATGTATTGACTTTATAATTACGACGATCTTTGGTTTGCTTTGTAAGTAAAATACACATGGTGTAAAAGCGCCACCTTCCAACTGACAACAAAAATGCAGTTTTCAAAATGAAGTCAATAGTTGTCCGACAAGTTTGGCATCAGCTGTCAGAGTCCACTTTGTGTAACTGACTGAATATGACAATCTTGTGTTGATCCAAATTGTTATTTAGTTTTGGTTGTCCATTTTGGTCATACATTGAATGTGATAATGATTATATGTACTTTTTCAGCTCTGTTGCAAAAGTTTAAGAACATGTAACTGGACAGGGGTAACAAACAAGATCACTCCTTTTCAAGACCCTTTTGGGAAAGTTGAACCATAGTTATGACGACCTGGTTAGATTTTGAATTACCACCGCAAGTTGGTCTTTGCATGGAAATTTTTGTGTGAAGGCTGCTTCTTGCAAACCCAGTTTCCATTCTATATTGCCTGCAGGAGACGTAAGTGTCTCATATAATGAGTTTTGGAGCAGTGAATTTAGCATGGCTGTATTCTCAGCTTTTGCATTAAGATCCCCTTTAATAAAGACTTTGTTCTGATCAAAATTATGATCTAGTTTTGTAAGAAGCAATACCATTTGTCCCTCTAACTATAACACTACACTGCTTAGAAGTCTTGAACTATGAAATTGGAGTCTAATACAGGAATACATGTATCTGATATAAAAAATTTGGCACAATATCAATAATTTTGTTTGCCAATGCATTCTGGAATGTTGCTGGAAATGGTGCATGGTATACGTATGCAGTCCACTTGACTAAAGGCCTTTTTTCAGATCAGAAAGAGACAGATCTCTGACTGACTTTTTTTTTCTTTTCCATTTTTTTACAGCGTAAACTCTAGTTGGTGCAGAGGCTGAAGTAGAACTTGGTGACAGCCGACAACCCACTTGGAAATATCAAGGTGAAATATCTTTTATTCCATTTATTGTCATGATAGAAGACTAAATTTTATATTTCATACCCACACATTAATGTTCATATCTATATATATATATATATATGCATATAATAGTCGTACTTTATTTGAAAATGAAAAAATGAATGAGAAAATAGATGCACTATCACAAGCACATCAAGCTCAAGCTTTGTTGCATATTCATGCCCAGTATAGGCTAAATGCATTAATTTAGATAAGTGGAAGGGTACGAAAATCGTGCTGTATTTGTATCTATATCTACACAGTCTACGTTTACTAAAACATTTTTTGTCTTTTTTGTTCGTAGGTCAACATCAAAAACCCCAGCAACAACATACAACAAGTGAATTCCATTCCAGAAGTGGTAAAAATGAGTATCGCAACAATGAGTGTTCAAAATCAGGTGATAGAAAGTCTAAACAGTGGTGGATGTCTGTCGATGTCACAAGGTTCCGCTTCAACCTCTGCACCGCCTGGGCGTGGCCAGTATCCATGGCAACAAACGGTTGCCGGGGATACGGCCACGCCCATGCACGTTGGGGAGTCAGCACTGCTGACTTCCAGCACAGAAGCTTCTGCTGTAGAGCATGTAGAGTCTAGTAGTGCTTGCTTCATGACTAGTAGTGCAGAGGTTGAGGCAGAACCAAGTGTAAATCCCATGTATAGCATGGAAATCATTCGACTAGGATCGTTTCAGAATTGGCTTAGCTCAAGTGCAGATATAAACCCTCGCAAATTTGCAAAAGCTGGACTATTCTACACCGGACAAGGCGATACGGTACAATGCTATCAATGTAGTAGGACGTTTAGTGGATGGCTAGATGGTGACATACCAATTCAAAGACATCACCAAGAAAGCTCAGACTGTCTATTTGCTAGAGAACTGTACATGAAGGACAATGAAGCTCAACGATCTCAAAACAACACCTCTTCGCAGCATAGAGGTATTGACGTACCAGACAATGCAACATCTAACATCGTTGCACAACAATCGTCTAGCAATGGACACGATGCTCCTGACTCTTCTTGCTTACAATCAATGCAAAGATTATCCATACACAATGTAAATACAAGTAGTAGTAATGTTAACACTGCAAGTAGTAACACAGCATCTGACTATTACGCATACGACACAGCCGCAACTGCAAGGAATGTAAAACATTGTGGTGAACACTGTCCAAAAGACTTGAACACTGAGCTCCACAGGATCCATACCTTCTACGGATGGCCAGAAAGCACCCCTGTTCGACCGGAACACTTGGCGAAACTTGGTTTCTTCTACCTTGGAGTTCGAGATAAAGTTGAGTGCGCGTTTTGCGGAGGGGTGCTCCACCAATGGGAAGAGGGAGATGATCCAAAGAGAGAACATGAGAGACATTACCCCCACTGTCCCTTCATACGGAACTGTGCCACTTCTAATGTACCCCTGGACTCACCTGATGGAGATTCATCCGACGGACAATCTGAAAGGTATCTTGAAGTCTTCACTTCCTGCTGTTCTTTACCTTATGCACCTTTACTTTATGCACTATTTTACCTTCCAGAACTTGCATTAGCCCAGAAACAGAGATCCAACCTCTTAGTGTGATAAGAAAACCATTTTTCTGACCTACAGTATTATTAAAGGCTAGATGCACACTTTTATTTCCGGCAACTGAAAATATGTGGCACAGTCCAAGATGATATCTTTGAATTTCATAGAATCTGTTTGGAAACATAACTGCAGCATGGTCTACACTGCAGCATGCCACTAAACAAACCAAGAAGAAGCATAAATATGCAAAAATGTCATTTTTATTCAGCTATGGCATGCTCACAGATTTTGTTTCCAGTTACTGAAATTATGCTGTGCAGTCTAAAACAACAGATACATGTATGTTTAAAAGCAAAAAGCATTTTTTTCTTTCTTTCTTTTAAAAGCTTTTGTTTGTAGTTACTGAAAGTATACTGTGCAGTCTAAAACAACAGACAAGTATGTTTAATAGCATATTTTTAGAGTTAAGAGCATATTTTTGCTTTTTTAAAGACGTGGACACACAGAGAGTGAACCACCACCACCTCCTGGGGGTACTGACTGTCCGAAGCATCCGGAGCTGTCATCAGAAGAAGACCGTCTGTCCACATTCTTCCGCTGGCCCCTGTACAGCCCCATCTCACCTCGCAAGCTCGCACAGGCCGGGTTTTACTACACATGTGAGTAGTTATTTTATCTGGCCGTTTCTACCTCTATGTGGGCATGTAAGTAACATGGGCAAAATAGCATAAACAGGAGGGACATTAACTTTGTTTTGCTTTCCCATATTGATTGATGCTTCAAAATTTTCAAATGTTGAATCAAAAAAGAGACTTTTGAAACAAGAAATCATCCAGGTTAAGAGGCAGATAAAATGATAAGAGCCCTATACATGTACAAAACAATGTATATCCCACACATGCTACATGTATTTGACTTCACCTGAAGGCTTTCTGAATATCAGGAAAAAGCACACAAAGCTTTGGGATACTAATAGTTCAATGAATTCTATTCCTTCATAGCTGAAGGTCTTCTAAAAGCATCTTCAGCTAAATGTTTCAGTTGTGAGTTCTAACCTTGTTCCCCCTTGCTTCCCCCCAGACATAGATGACCAGGTGAAATGTTATTGGTGTGAGGGAGGGCTGAAAGACTGGCAGGCAGGGGATGACCCATGGACCGAACACGCGCGTTGGTACGGGGAGGAGTGTGGGTTTGTGCTACGGGAACGTGGCATCGGCTACGTCAGGCAGATTAAGAACACCTTCCCCTCTCTCGTACAAGTAAGTACAGATTTTACAGATTTTAAAGATGACTGTATATACTTTGCACTCCAAAAATACAGGTTTAAAAGATGGTGTATGATACAATGTAGCTCCTGGTGTTGCGAATGGAAAAACAATCTTCCAATTTCATGATCTCCTATGTATAAATCGTATTGCAATGTCATTTCATAGACAAGAATGTACAAATGCCAATGATCAGTATCAGTAAGAAAATGCATGTTGTGACAATCATCATTTCAAACCGTTATGGAAACAACCAAAGAAGCAAAACAAATAGCAAGTTTAACTCATGAGACTATATGCCAGTCATGCACCGCTTTCATTTGAAGCTGTTTTGCTTTTCAAGATTATCAAAATCTATCCACTTGCTTGAGTAACAGTTTTCATAACCTGGATGTCTAACCATTGATGAATCAAGTACATGTATACCACTTGATAAGAACAGTTGAAGTGTATGATTTGTTTTTAAATCTGTTTTTTTTTTTGTCGTATTTTTTAGGTGGCCCATCACCACTCACAGCAAGACTTTGTCCAAGACTTCATTGTGGGCTCCGCAAACGTAACAGTCCAAGTCGGAAACCTCGACCCAGAAGACGAATTCGAAGAGCGCGTGCTGGACGCCATGGACTCTAGAGTGGTGCGAAACGTGGTAGAGATGGGCTTCGGTCAACAGAACGTAGAAACAGTGGTACGGAGGAGGCTTCGCGCTCGTAGAGGACCCTTCACCACCATGACAGACCTGGTGGAGTCTTTACTAGCCATGGATGAACACCCAGATGGACAGGGAGACAACCCCGATGCTGAGGATGAAGAGGACAGAAATGTAGAGGGGCCAACACCCACTGGAAATCAGGAGCCAGCTGCAGAGGAGGCAGCTGCAGAGCAGATGGAAGAAGAACCAGAAGAAGGTAGGTTTGACTCGAGTACTAACACTATATAGTACTATGTTACTACTACTAACACTATAGTACTAGCACTATATATATGGCCAGCCTATCGAGAAGTAAACTCAAGAAAATTGACTTGAATTCTCATTATGTATTTTATCAGCTCAGATGAACTTTCATGCTACTATGGCAGGCCAATTGCCTGGCAGAGCCAACCAGCTCTAGTCATATGATACATTAAAAGTATCCTCTACCAGGCTTCAGAGGTGGCTGGAGTAGAAATTGGCGAAATAGACAGATAACATGTCAGGGAGTTGGGCCTCTAAAGGAGAGGAAAACCATACTCCTTTAGTTGACTAACTCCCCTGGCATGCCATCTGTCTATTTGGTCAATAATTAAGGTGGAAGCAGCCCTAGACACATTTTGTACATGAAGCAAAAATTTTTTCCTTTTTGTACTACATTTACTTGCATAATAGTTATGATTTCTTTGGCATGTGGATTGATATTGTGATTTTCTATTTCTTGCAGAAACCCCAGCTTCAATGGAAGAACTACAGCAAAGACTCAGGCGAATGAAAGAGGAGCGTATGTGCAAAATCTGTATGTCTAACGACGCCACAATGGTTTTTATCCCATGTGGGCATTTGTGCTGCTGTGAAGGCTGTGCTCATTCTATGAGATCTAGAGGTAGAAAGTGCCCAATTTGTAGGGCCCGTATCCTTAAAGTGCAGAGAGCTTTCCTTGCCTAAAGATATACACATGTATAATAAAGTATTTCCAGTTTTCAAGCTCAGTCTCTGTGTTCAGTTCTGTTAGGAAGCAACTTAAGGCCATTTTACTAAGCAACTTTTCAAGACTATAAATGTTACAGAGTTTACAAGCTAAAAGAACATTATGTTTTCAGTAGTTGCCCAAGTAGTAACGTTATAACAAAGGCAGAAGTCTTGGAAGGGGAGGCTGTTACATGCTACTAAATCTATCCTTCTATCTTTCCAAGTAACGATTTGTGTCGAGTATAAACCAGTGTTATCTAAACATGCTCCCCTACATAAGAAAAAGGTGTGGCTACGTATGGTCACGTGTAATGACCAAGTCACATCCGCCCCACGATTGCAAATTAAATTGATGATATTCATGGAGCAATCGTCAATGTGTCGTCCGTCTGTCTTGTTGCGGAAAGAAACTGTCTAAGATCCTTGTCGGTGGATTGATCTGTCATAGCTTGACTGAAAACCTAACGTCAACAAAATCATACGTCGACTTACGACGCGTATGTGGCCGCGTCGTATTACAACGCAACAAACGCAATGTAGGAATGACGTCACCTCGAAGCAATGTCCTCTCGCCCTACTCAGAAAAAGCTCAGTATCTTCTAAGAAAACATTACGCATTTAATGGATCAAATCTTAACAGTTGCCCACAAAGTTCCTCGCTAAATCTTAAGTAACAACGCCGCGCCTATACTTTACTTTAGACGACATTCATTGTGAATGCTACCCGCCATGAGTCATGTGAGTCGTCCAATGCTTGTCTATACGTACCCAGAAGCGGACGTAAGCGTACAACGTAACAAAACGCCATTTGTGCCCCCTAATTTTCCTTCATATCCACATGAAGAATCAAGAACATTACAATATGTAAGACCGAACCCCAGAAGTTCGCTGTATAGCTTGAAACCTTTCGAAAACGCGGAAAAAAGCTGACCCACCCGAAGAAAAGGAGGACCGACTGACCTCTCACAAACTAACAAACGACGACGCTGCGCACTTCTGTAAAGTTACATGCAGTCCAACAAAAGAACATTTTTTTAGAATCACAAAGTTTAGTTCCTCGTAAGACAACATTGGATAAACGTACTCACCTTAACTGCTGTAGTTACTTGTGCAGGTAGACCACACCTGCGAAAGCGTTCCTTTTATCGTCGTCTATACCGCAGCAAGTGTCAGAACACCTTAGTTCGCGCCATTGACGTATGGTACTGGTGGTGAACACGGTAAAGGCTAGGTGACCGTTACAACCGTTCAAATCTTAATCTTTGGTAACTCAACTAACTGACATGCTGCGGCTGCGCGCCTTCAACACTCCCCCAAAAGCGCCCGTTGGAGGTGGGGGATTCCCCAATTTGTGCATGTGGTCAGTGCGTGCACACACTATGGCCCACACGCCATTGGCCAACAAGTAAAAGGTCTAACCAACTACAGCCATTCTCTGAAAGAAAGATGTTTGTACGCAGTTGCATTGGCTAGTATCCAAGTTGGAAATTAGCCAAATGCGTCCCTGGGTGGTAACATTAACCGCCGTATTGACGAACCTTTCCGTTGATTTGGTCTCGTGATGTTTATACAGCGAAAGTACAACGGTTTCTGCACCGAGATTGTGCCAACTGGCGTTGTGATAGATATCAACAGCAATGAGTTAAGGGTGCGTCATCTAGTGACATTTTAATAAGGATGGCAACAGATAATCTTTTGACACGACTAATACTAAATAAACTTTGTCTTTCGAAAACTTCGCGTCATAGTGCTATACAAGCAATGCATATAAGTACTGGATTTATGGGCATGTGTATATTTATTCGCTGCTGCATTTCTAGTATAGCAACTGTATTGAGTATGTATTGAGTACTATTAGTAGGTCTTCCGTCATGCATGCCAAAAACAGAAGTGTATATTATGAAATAGCCTAAAGCATTCCTATAATAGGTGTCGAAATCAGAGCCTCTCTTTCGTGTCCTTTTGGTGACTGTGTCTGTGGCGAGTGGAAGCGTTATATTATGACTCCTACATTCAAGTGAGTATCATCTCTTTAACCCACCCTTAGGCCAAATGAACTCGCCCAGGTGACGTATCGTATCTATATGGTCTTAGAACTGATATTGCCACATCATTACCCGGAACATTGCTTAACTTAACACATGCATTTCTGATAACTTCGTCATCCTTAGCATTGCTTCCCTTGAAAAAGAAGTCATACTTCCTCTTTTTGTGCCCAGTGCTATTGAAACCTTTTGCTGTAGTCAGTACTAGTTCCGCTTTTCGCGATGTTACTAGTTCCGCTTTTTTCGGAACTCGCTGTATGTGCTGGTATTCAACTGCAGGGGAATCCCAGTTGGTAACTTCTGTAATGACTAAAAAAGAGGAACTACACTTTTTGAGGTCCAAGATAATCTACCGTTATCGTCTAACTTTATCTTTCAACAGGTTCTTTATATAAGTGTCTTGTCATAGCATAGCATAGTCAGAGTTTTTTAGTTGTGCTTTGGCCAGTAAATTTCGAAAAGGCACGATGAATGAAATGATACACTTTTCTATTAATGGATAAGTTTGTAGGTTCGTGAGTGAATGTTTCTTCTCTATTATAAAATCGCATGAGATGTCTTCTCTTTGTGACCACATGGTTGTAAATCTGGCGTATTACCAAAAGTTATGAGAAAAACAAACCCGGTCTATTTTTAGACTCTGAGTCATACAACTTCCCCACCATCACTGTGACGTCATTTTCCCAACATCTACATGTACAATTCAACACGAGGTTCGAGCTAGTTGCCTAGGTCACCGACGTTAACATCTATCATCCAACGTCCTTGTCAATCATCTGACCGTCGTGACGTATAAGGGAACAAAGGCCAAGGTTCACAGGTGAAAAGTCGTAGGGCGTTCCTTCTTGGGGGTAAATTTTGCCTGCACTGAGCACTAGGTGTGGCGCAGTTTAAAATGTGTCTGGCTTTCGCTAAGCCTTCTGGGATATCTACCTGTTGTACCTGTTGTTTACGGCGTACCAGGTTCAATATAGGAGCTACGCAGGAACTTTCTAGTAGTACTAGTTCCGTTGTGTCTTACTTGTGGTAGCCTCGAAGCATGTGTGCGACCAGAGCCTAAAACCCAGATTTGCCGCCTTTACTAATGTCGGTAGACTATCTGGTTACCTTGTACACATATGGCTTTGTTTACCTAGCTATTCTTTGCTTTGTGTTACGCAAATACCCCCTTTTGTGTTGGTGGGTGTGCTGGCTACGTATCAATGCTACATTCATGGTCAGCTAGACTTGAACAACGGGCTCTTTCGCCGTACTTGGGCGTATGCATGGAGTGCTTGGCTCACATTGGCAATAAGCCTGTATGTGTGTTAAGTATATGTACAGTTTGGGTGTGCACCAAAATACGTATCAATGTGCATTGACCTCTATAATATTTCATAGGGTGGTCTGGGAAAGTGGTTAGTTTTAGATCTAGAGATCCAGCTGGATTTTACTGGTACCAGATAGATAAGAACGGATTTCATTTTGTTGCCCGTATATTTTCCTGTATGGCAATGTACTGAGACATATGTTTGAAACATTTCAGCAAAACACAAGACGACAGAGAAGACAGAATGCGAATGATAAAGGACATCCGAAATAACTGCTGATATTCAAAACAAACAAAAATAGGAGAAAGAAACAAATCCCTCTTTAGTCAACTCTTCAAAATGGCACAAGGTACCAGAACCACAGAACAGTCGGGTGGGCAGGACCAACCCGACTTGGCAAGAGACGTGGTGAGATTGGGTGGAGCGGAAGCAATGTCAAGACAAAACTCACAAGAAGAAAACATTCGGCAACAAGAAATTCATCTCTCTGTTACCATGAACAGACTAGCATCTTTTAGTGCTCTTTTAAAGACGTTGCTACTATCCATAAATGTGCGAAAACTCGCCAATGCTGGTTTGTACTATCCGGGATCAGGAAACAAGCTCGTGTGTTACAAGTGTAACGGAACGATAGATATAGAAGACTGGACGGATCACAACGAACCGATAGAAAAACACAACAAGCTATACCCGCAATGTCCATGCTCCAAAGCACTTGATGTAGCGGATGGTAAAGCTAGTACTCGCATTAATGGTGAATATAAGATGCAGAAATCTAAACAAGAACGGACGGTCGATTTGACTGACGCTGGCGAGTCGAATTCAAAGAAAACCGACACAAACGACGTACGAATGTGCAACAGTTCTTGCCCAAAAGACTTGAACACCGAACTTCACCGATTGCATACCTACTACGGGTACGGCTGGCCTATGGACACTCCCGTATCCCCTGAACAGTTAGCAAAACTCGGCTTCTTCTATCTTGGAGTACGGGACAAAGTAGAGTGTGCATTTTGTGGCGGAGTGCTACACCAATGGGAGCAAGGGGACGACCCCAAAGTCGAACACGAGCGACACTACCCCCACTGTCCACTCATTCGGGGATACGCAACTTCCAACGTGCCTCTAGAATCTTCTAGCCAGCCTACGAACAGCAGTGCAAAGTTATCGCCCTTTATCCAACAGTCTAGTCTACCTCAGGCTGCAACTGTAGTTTCACAGAGCCAGCAGAGGAGTTGCTACGCACAAGAGAACGAGAAAACAGCGAAAACGTCTCAAAGAAAGGAGCCCAAGCACCCAGAGTTGGCTTCTGAGGAAGATCGCTTGTCTACGTTTTTGAGGTGGCCGCTGTACAGCCCCATTCCTCCTAGGAAACTGGCACAGGCAGGATTCTATTACACACGTGAGTATTGGGAATGTGTACTTTGTCAAGTTAGTTCATATGTCACTTTTGATATTACGCATACGGTGTCCGCAACGTGTGAGTGTGTTCAGCACCAAGGACAGAGTTTATGTGTGTGTGTGTTTGTGTGTCCAGCACCAAGGACAGGTGTGTTTGTGTGTGTGTGTGGATGGTGTTCAGCACCAGGGACAGGCATGTTTGCCTGTGTGTGGATGGTGTTCAGCACCAAGGACAGGTGCACTTAAATATTTTAACATGGACTATGGGCTCTTAGGACCAGTACTTGTAGTTTTGCTGAGATAACAACAGTTCTAACGTTTGTCATTAACTGTTTCTCCAGATACAGACGACCAGGTGAGATGTTTTTGGTGTGACGGCGGGCTGAAGGACTGGCAGGCAGGAGACGACCCTTGGACGGAGCATGCCCGCTGGTACGGAGAGGAGTGCGAGTTCGTCCTGCTGCAGAAAACTCCCAGTTTCGTGCAGGACGTCAAACGACGTCACCCAGTACTCGGACAGGTGTGTTTGATTTTTTAAGCGTTGATTAGGCCATTATGATTCTATTACATAGATGACATTTTCAGGCACCCCAAAATCGTTGCGAACGTCCGAAAAAAGTTGTCTCCACTATTAAAGCTAAAGGTTGCACAAACGCCGGAACACACTGAATATTGTGTTCTTTCACATCTTCTTTGACTTTGAGCTAATTCATGCACAAGTTGGGCTTGGCCCCTCCTCTTTGTTACAAGCAGCACTCCAAAATTTTGGAGGATGCCCTAAATCTTTAAACATGTTTGTTTCTGTATTTGCCAGGTTCCTCATGAAGAAAAGACATTCAAGCAAGCTTTCGTGTCGAACGGCCCGGTCTCTGGTGCGACTTGCGTACAGGAGTCCAACGATCTATTTCAGGAGGCCATGGACTCACCGCTGATACAGAACGCTCTCGAGATGGGCTTCGAGCGGAAACAAGTGGAAGACATCGTCAACAAACAGCTAAGGAGACATGGAAGACCGTTCGCCAAGATGACAGACATCGTAGAGGCTCTTCTATCTCACGAAAAGGGCCAGAACAGAACTGGTGATGAGGAAGATGAAGAAAAGAAGAAAAACTCGGCTGAGACAACAACTCAAACTACACCACAAGAAAGTCCCTCTGAATCGGGATCCCCGGGAGCACAGGCCCCGTTACCGGCTCCGAGAGAAGCGCATGGTACGTATGTTAGACTGATAGAATGTTCGAATGACCGAATGTTCGAATGATATGGATAGAATTTTAGAATGTTCGAATGATAGAACGTTCGAATGTTCGAATGATAGAACGTTCGAATGTTAGAATGATCGAACGTTAGAATGGTAGAATGATCGAACGTTAGAATGGTAGAATGGTAGAGTGATAAAATGTTCGAATGTTAAAATGATAGAATGTTAGAATGATCGGATGATAGAAGATTCGAATGACAGAATGTTAGAAGGATAGAATGTTACAATGATACAATGTAGAAGGTTTGAATGTTAGAATGTTAGAACAAAAGTTGACAACCTTATCTCTAATTCATGTTTTCTTCAAGTTAAACCTGTCTGGACATTCAATCATGTTTACTGCAGGTGAGGAGCAGGCTCCTCCTTCTGACGTCATCAGCCTCCAGCGTCAGCTGCAGCAGTTGATGGAAGAGCGCATGTGCAAGATCTGCATGGACGAGCGGTCGTGCATGGTGCTGATCCCGTGCGGGCACATGTGCTGCTGCGAGGGCTGTGTGCAGATGGTACGCTCAAGGGGTGGGAGGTGCCCCGTCTGCCGGGGACGCATCCAGCGCGTCCAGAAGACTTTCGTCGCGTAACGGTCGCGTTACAGTTGCGTGACAGTTGCGTGATGTCCCGTGCGGGCACATGTGCTGCTGCGAGGGGTGTGTGCAAATGGTACGGTCGCGCGGAGGGAGGTGCCCCGTGTGCCGGGGACGCATCCAGCGGGTCCAGAAGACTTTCGTCGCCTGACGGTCCTTAGAAGAAGAACTTTATTCACACCGCATAGCGGGCTGACTCTGTGCTACCAAACCTACAAACAGAATGGTTTTCAGTACCAAGGACAGCTACCATTGGTCTTCTCTTTATGATGAACGGAAGCCTTCGTTACATTTATCTCTAGGCCTAGACTTAAAGTTATATTAGTTAAGATGCTTCTACTGTACGGGTATCAACGATTTTCGCTCTACGATTGTTTAATTCAAGAAAACATGGATGTAGCTTTTAATGATAATGACATTTGGCTAACTCTATCATCTAACTCCAGGCATTGGTTAAAGTTATGTAGTAAATATATTCCTACTAGTACTGTACCGGGTATCTCAGAGATCTACTATACGATTTTTTAATTGAAGAAAAAAAGGATGTACCTTTTTAATGATGATGACTTTAGGGCTTTTTAATGATGATTGTATTTTAGATAATAGTGAGAGAGGGAGGTCCGAAGAATAAACAATTTGAATTAAATAGATTTCTTGTTCTCATTTGCGTGTTTTTCTTGAGTTTAATATTGAATTTATTACTGTTATATATTGAGCCTCTTTCACAAACGTCAGCATTAAAGATGGAAAACTGAGTTAAATGGGAGTGTTTTAATCAACTTCTTGCTTTTTTTTTATTATCATCCACAAATCTTTTTTATTATCATCGACAAATCTTTTATTATCATTGACAATTTTTTTTATTATCATCGACAAATCATATATCGTCTTTCACTATTTCTGGCCACCTCAATTCCATAGTCAATTTCTTAATAGTACTCAACAACCATTTCGGGAAATTCTATAGTATTGCGTCTTTTCTGGTGCCTATTGAATGCATTGGAGCTTTTATTCGCCCTGCCGGTCGTTCACCTTTAGGCCAAGAGTCAAAGGTCACAGGTGAGTTTACCAGCCTGTAAACTTGCAGAGTAAACAGGTGATCTAACCGCGTAAGGCATATGCCGTCATTCTATCAATAGATGGAAGATATCGTATAAAAGAGCGGCCTAAACTGCAATTCTACGCTTCCTATCTGGCCTAAGGTTCGACTCGACTCATTTTTAGGTCCCTCTGCGTATTATTCGAGCAGCTGGCCACTAGCGAGTGATCAAGAATGGAGTTGGACGTCCTCCCCATTCCGCTAACATGGATTCTGCTGGCCTTGTTACCTGTACTCTTCTACGTGTAAGTAAACTCTGCCATTTCTGTCACTCATTCATTCATGAAGCTTACTACATTTGTGGAAGGATTGACATAAAAGTGATGTGGTGATATAATATCACCTGTTCAAGGTTCCAACTCAGAACCTTTGGATTTTGACTTGAATTGAGTCAACAACCCTGACCTCGAGCTGAAGGCCACTTTGCTACCCAAAAGACCACCTAAGCAAGTTAAACTTCTTCTTGCTTTAGCTGTTTAGCGACTGAGCCACTACCAATGTTTTAGCTCAGTGACAAAATTTAGCCACCAAAGACCACTATAACTGTTAACTGTTATAGAAAAATGGAATAAATATTAATTTTAAAATGTTAAATTTAAAGAGGCGTTTCAGCTATCCATGTCAAGTAATGTTAAGTGTTCAAGGCATCCCCGACAATATAATTTGTACACCTTTTTAGGGACAAAGTGAAATGAGAGTTGGGCAAGAAAGAAGCCAAAACTACACAACAGTGCTGGTATTTATTAAATGTCGTTTACAGTAAAGAACCTGTTTGTTTTATCCAGGTCTTGTTTAATTTACCTGTAGCATCAGCAGTATGCAAAGTAGGACAAAGGTCAGCTTGGTAAGAGTCAGGTCTATTCATAGGCATGATGTTGACAAGCAAAGTGGGACAACCATATGCAAATCTTGTCCCTGTTAGCAGGGCTAGCCCTTTGCAATGCTACAGCAAAACCAATAGATAAATATTATCAAATAATTGACTGTGTCATATAGACTTCAGCTGTCTTGTAACATTGGAAGATTAGCTCTTCAGTGAGATAAAACTGGATCATTTACACTTTCACTGACTGGAGTTCTGCTTCTAATGCCGCTATATGTAGCTGATGCAGGTTACGTTGATGCATCCATGAAATGTTTGTGACCATGTCTGTACAGGTACTGCATACGGCCCCATCAGGTGTTAAAGAAGATGGGAGTTCCACACCCAAAGCCACTGCCAGCCGTGGGAAACATGCTGGACATGATGAAAAATGTAAGTTCTAGCTAGCCTGTCTATGCAACTATATGTATAACATGTATTATGTTTTATGTACTCTTTCTATTCTATTCTATTATATTTTTTCTATTCTATACAATACTATTAAGTAACACCCCTCGCGGGGCCTTAAGTGCTAATAGGGGAGTGGTCCTTTCCCAGCGTGACTGGTGGTGGTGGTAAAAAAACAACAAAAAAAAACAAGAACAAAAACAAGTGCACTGACTATATACAGAAGTCATGGCTGGGGGTTGGCTAGCCGCTGCGACTATTGCAGGGCTTCTCTTGCTTGCAGTCTTTTACAGTAGCCCTGTAAGCAAGAGAAGCCCTGCAACAGTCGCCGCGGCTAGGGGTTGGCCACATTCCTACAGCTGGGTACAACTCAAGCCATAATGGCTGGCTACCCCAGCTTTAAACTGCTCAATTGTCTTAGCCATGGAATTGTCTTTCCTGGAAGAATAGCTGTTAGAGGTGAGCAGTTAGAGTTTTTCCTCAATAAACCTCTTCCAGGCTTCAGGAGGCAGCTGGAAAGAGTAGAAATTGGCCAAATAGAGAGAATCTATTAACATGCATGTCCACTAGAGAATACAGTGTGTGCACGTGCATGTCAAACTGTACTCTCTAGCAGACCAACACCCCTGGCATGTTATCTCTCTATTCAACCAATTTCTACTCTTCCAGCCGCCTCCCAAAGCCTGGTAGAGGCTAAGTTCTATTTGTACATACAGTAGATGTCAGTTATTTGTTGCAAATTTCAACACTTTATAGAAAAACTCTGCCAATTGCAAAGAATTGTAAAAACCCAAACTGTTTTCTTTTCTAAAATCTCGGCATCTTCTCTTTACAGGGAATGTGGAATCCTGATGCGCAGGTTGAAAGAATCGAGAAGTGGGGCACTGTATATGGGTAGGTTTATAAACAATTGTTTACACATAATACAAAAAAAACTTTTAACTTAAATTTAAGGTAAATTTGCAAAGCAAAAAAATGCATATTACCTTCACATGGCCTAGCTAGCCTAACAAACAAAAAAAGTGCATCAAAGTTAACTTCATTGAAGTACACATGTACTTCCAAGAAGTTTGAGAAATCTCCAATTTCATGTTAGTTATGTTTCCAATTAAGCAATACTTGCACTTTGTTAACTAGAATTAGACCAATACACATACTAATAGGTAGATATACCAAAGAATGTTTATAGACATTAGAACTAGACTACAGTAGTACTATCATAATTGATACTTGAAACTCAACATGTTGATTTATTCATATATATGTACTTGTACGTTGGTTAATTCATTTGTATCCAATTGTTTGTATGCATAGTAATGTATTAGACAGTTTAGACCTTACGAAAGTTGCTGTACTTTTGTTGTATCAATAAAGATGTCAGTGAGTTTAACTTTGTAACCAGGAGGTCATGAGTTCAAACCCCGGCCAGGTCATACCAAAGACTTTAAAAATGGTACACACTGCTTTCTCGCTCTGCTTTAAAAAGCACTCAGCATATATGAGAAAGTGTGTGGGAAGGTCAAACACACAGCATTACCAGCGGACATAAAGAATAGAGCACGGGAGACCTTTTTTTTTAGCTCAACTCCATCCACTTTGTTGCACATGTAGAGTCTACCTGGGAATGAACCCGTATGTCATAATCTCAGACCCTGAAATGGTGAGAGAAGTCTTCGTCAAGCAGTTTCCCAAGTTTATCAACCGAGCCGTGAGTACATCTTTGATTTCAATACATGACATGTACATCTGTATATCTGTATCTGTATAGCCGGTATAACCGCCCTTCAGCGTAACACACCAGCTTCTGTATCTGTATAGCCGGTATAACTGCCCTTCAGCGTAACACACCAGCTTCTGTATCTGTATAGCCGGTATAACCGCCCTTCGGCGTAACACACCAGCTTCTGTATCTGTATAGCTGGTATGACCGCCCTTTGTGGTAACACACCAGCTTCGCAGGCACAATATTATACCAAACGATCTGTTACACCCAATCTTTGCACATTTAATTCTTCATCCAGTATTTACTGCTAACTGTGTTCCTCCTGTAGCCTGAGAGGCTGAACCTGGAAGTGAAGCCACAGTGTCGCATGATGACTGCTCTGGTCGACGATGAGTGGAAGAACATGAGGAGTACTGTCAGTCCTGCATTTAGTGGAGGCAAACTCAAACAGGTGACTGTGTCTTTAACTTAAGACATCTTACTTTAATTTAAGTATAGTCTCAAGATGCTGTTTTGAAGCTAATTTTTTCAAGACATACATGCTAGTTTGATGGACAGAAAAGTTGCTTTAAATTTGAGCCCTGCATCTGTTACTCTTGTTTATTTATTTATTTGTTTATTTACCATTTGCACGTATATTAAAAACAATTACACAATCAAATAATAATAATCAAAGAATGTGCGGGGTAGGCCAGAAACCTGGGTGGTTTTTCTAGAGGCCTACCCCAAGCAAAGATAACTTATGACAAAACATATTTAAATTAAACATCAAAATTAAACAATGAAATAATTAAACAATGAGTAATTAAACAAAATCAAGACACAGAAATAATAACTGAGGTGTATAAACTAACTAAAACGAAATTAAACAAAAGTCTTATACCTGTTATTCAGGTAGATGTTACAGATTAAACTGATTAAATAATTAACATAAGAATTAACGCTTAAAACAAAATATTAACAATAACAAGGAAAACAAACAAATCAGATTGTGGATGTACTGGGATTTTGTAGGAAAAAGTTTTTAAGAAGTTTTTTAAATACAGGAGTTGACTGGCAGTTTTGTAACAGTTGGCTTAACTTATTCCAGACGATGGGGCCTCTATACGCTATTGAGAATTGTTTTTGTGTAGATTTAGTCTTGATCGGCCTTAAATGGTTATGTTGTCTCGTATTGTGCTGGTGAATGTCTGAGTTGAATGTAAAAAAAGTGTTGAATTGATCTGGTAAACTATTGGTATTATGAACGATTTTATGAACAAAAATGGCTATTTGTAATTTGTTTAAGTCATATACATTTATGATTTTTAGTTCACGAAACAGAGCTGCTGAGTGTGCTGTGAAGTGTGTGTTAGCTGCAATTCTAACAAAGTGTTTTTGCAGTTGATAGAGTGGTTTAATTGAAGTTGTGTAAGTGCTCGCCCAAATGAAATTGCAGTATGATAGATACGGATATATTAGACTGTAGTATAATGTTATAAATATTCTTCGTGGGAGGAGGGTCTTTATTTTTCTAATGATGCCTATGTTCTTATGAATCTTATTGCAAATCAAATCTATATGTATCTCTAAAGATACAAGTGTATCTCAATCCATACTAGGATTATATCATGGATTCAGAAAGCACATTCAATACATATATATATAGTATTACAATATGGCATGTGACAACCATGCATATAGGACAATATTTCAAGAAATGCCAGAATGACTGAAATTTGACCATTGACTGTAAAAGCATATTCTCATCCCATTACAGTAACTTAACACATTTGTGAGGTATATTAGTCTCATATTGTATCATGTTTGCAATTAACACTTACTAGTAATGGATGCCATATTTTGTACATTGTACAAGTGTAATGTACAACTAAGTTTATTTCCACAGATGGCAGAAGCCATGAACACCTGTGCCAACATGCTGGTAGAAAATATCGGCAAGTTCGCTGAGAAGGAAGAGTCCTTTGACACCAAGGAGTGAGTTTCGTCTTTATTCTTATATTTAAAAAATTAACATTACTACACCCCTTATTGCTTGTGCAATGTAGAATTTAGCAAAAATTGTTGACATTCAAGTATTAGGAAAAAATAGTCTAATTCGGTAGACCTTTTGTTGTATTAGGAAAAATGATTTTAGATTCAATCTCTGAACACAGGGACTTAAAAGTCAAGTGTTGAAATTAGATTTTCTATCTCAGTTTATGCTAACTTTTGCACTAAAATTTTTCTCTTATATATGCACCTAAATTTGTTTTTATGTTTACGACTTAACATCCCATCCTAGGAACCCTTTTCAGAAGAGTACATGTCAATAATGATAATAATAATAATTCCGTGATTCCAGTTTGACTGCAGGATTCACCACAGACACCATTGCCCGCACCGCATTTGGTCTGGAGGTGGATTCTCAGCGGAACCCGGAGGATCCTTTCGTCCGATACACGAGGGAGCCGTTTGCCACCGTGTTTAAGGATCCATTGTTCTGGCTCTTCTGTGAGTTTACGCTTGATATATATGTGTGATATTATTCTTTGAAATAAAATGTTGATAGTATAATGTATAAAAATGACTTATTATTCAACAACCAATCGGTTTTCAGATCTGACATTTTGGTGACCGTCTCTCACCTTCTAGAATGACTGGTTCTGATTCATACTGCAGCTACAAATGCAGGTGTGATGCAACTACAACATAAAAAACATCACCTTAAGCAGCAGTACAAATCAGAACCAGTCATTGTTACCCTGAACAAGGTGACAGACAGCCACCAAATTGTGAGATGTAAAAGAAGCCACTAGTTGTTGACTAAAGACCCAAAATTTTAATAATAATTATACAGTTTCTTGACAACCAAATAAAACAAAACAGACTATTATTCACCAAAAATATTGTAGGTGTTGGTTCCAAATTAAAACATGTCATGAAAAAATCTAAGATACTACATGATATATATTGAATTTCTCACTGTTTTTCTCTGCAGTTATGTTCCCCGGCATCATGAAGCCCATTTTGGAGAGGTTCAACTACGGTTTCCTGAACAAAAATGTCGCTGAGTTCTTCTACAACGTGGTTGACCAGGTCATGGGGATGAGGAAAACTGAAGGTGGAGCACAAGTAGGTTACCTCAATCTGTTAGATGTCTCAATATGTGATCTCAACTATGCGATGTAGATTTTTGTACTTTGCAAATTCATGGCCAAAAGCTAATTATAAGTAATCTCCAAGCAGATCATACGGTGGCAAGGCAGTATCCATTGGCCAAAGGAGTGTCCATTCGGTGGCTAATATATATGATGGACACTCCTCTGGCCAATGGATACTGCCTTGCCACCGTATGATCTGAGATTAATTACAGTGTGTCTGTATAAGCTTTTGGTTGTATATAATATATACATGTAAATTGTAAAGAAGCAAAGAAATGGAAAGTAATACCATACCAGTAGTAGACCTCCCAGTATGGAAGTATTGTTTTGGGTAGCTTTTTGGACATAGTAGGTTGACAGTATGTGTGTGGGGAAGATTGACAAGCAGAATTAAAGGTCCAGCTCAAAAAGTCAGGTACAAAATGTACAAGTAATGGGACAAAGGCTGAAGGTTAATGTCCCTGTCCCTAGTGCTGAAAGCATGGTTGATATTAACCTTCTCCTTGCTGCCTAGCCCCATAACCAACACAAATTTGGTACCAAATGGCTAAAGTAGAATGCTAAAGGTTAAACCAGGAATGGCCTTCCACTTGCTGTGCAGTCCACACAGCCATTGAGGTCCTTTAAGAATCAGGTCTCTACAAACATTTCCATCAGTAGCACTTGTGCAATCAGATTGTTTGTTTTTAAATAATTGTACTCTTATTAACTGTTATGATGTGTACAAATGTATGTTTTTGATATTGTGTAGTGACTGCATTGAGTATTGTATATAGTTATATGTATATGTGTGAATACTCTTGGGCCCACCGCTATTGGCAATTTGAATAAGTTTCAAGTTTCAAACCATGTGTTCTTATCTTTGAAGGGACGTGTGGACTTCATGCAACTGATGATGAACGCTCACAAAGATGAAGACGATGACAACAAGGCAGAAGGGATTCAGGTGCAAGGAGTGAAGAAACGTACGTCTGAACATCTCATAGTTTCCATTTTAATCCTCCATCAAAGGCTTTTCACGCAATTCTGGATTTTCAAAGTTAATTTTATGGTCGTTCTTTTAATGTAGTAAGTTGACTCAATCCTATCACATACTTTTAGCACTGATCTCACTGATACACACTGATCTCTCTGTGAGTGGTTCAAACCTTGCAGTCCAATCTTATGTAGCTTGTACTTACTGTACGAAGCTAGTGTGTTACATCTAAAGCCGTTTACTGATAATGCCAAACAATCACATCGATCTAGTGTAACACTGCGGTTCAAGCACCAATGGGTCTGGACATTTTGGCCCAGTGATTGATGCATTGGGTTTAAAGCTGGGAGCTAGGAGGCTTTTCTACTGGCTTGTACGGTAGTTGTTTCAGAATCAGTGGTTCCCACACAAACATGCGTGTTGATTCTGATTCCAGCTCTCAGCAGGGATGACGTTGTTGCGAATGGCTTCCTGTTTTTCATCGCGGGCTATGAGACCACGGCCACCACCATGGCATTCACGCTGTACAACCTGGCCTTACACCCGGAGGTACAGGACAGGGCCAGGGAAGAAGTCTGCCAAGTCATGGAGGACAGGGTATGTCCACAGTCTTACAGTTTCTTACAGTTAGGGTCTACTATAAGCCTCAGCAATGATCTAGAAAGTTAAACCTAAAGCTATGACGTCATGGCCTTCACGCTGTACAACCTGGCTCTGCACCCGGAGGTACAGGACAAGGCAAGGCAGGAGGTCCAACAAGTCATGGAGGACAGGGTATGCCTTACAGTGCAGACTGGTATCCAGTCTATCATGGTTAGGACAGTCTTCGGGGCTCTAATATTTTCCCCCTGCCCAGCTCAACAGACTGCCCGGTAGGAGTGTTACGCCTGTAGAAGTTTTGCACAACGATAACCTACCAGGGAACCTAGCTGAGGCGGGCGGGGAAGAGCTCCTGCAGCCCCAAAGAGAACCCACCCCAACTGCAATAGACTGGCACATGCACCTTTAGCACTTTTGCTGTTAAGGGCTGAATGCCCTACCATAAACTACAATCTTGGAATTAGGATCAATATCATATCTGGTCTAAAGTCACAGTGATTTGCTGGTAAAATAAATAAAAAATTAATGACATGAAAGAAGTTTTATTGGCTAATATAGTGACTGTTCTGCAGGACCTGGTTGACTATGAGGCTGTCCACAAGATGCCGTACCTGGACATGTGCATCAGTGAGACCCTCCGAATGTACGCTCCTGCTGCAAGGTGACAAGAAATTCCTCTGTCTACACTCTAATACCTCAAACAACCAGACATTTCTTCCAAATCCAGCAGAAATTCATCAGCCTACTAGTACACAAAGATCATTCTGTGTTTTTCTAATCATGACTTTTTGGACCTTGGAATGGCTAAGAATTTCTGAGAATGATTTTAATATTTGTTTTATGCGACAGATCTTTGTACAACTAGATATTGTCTTCACATAACACAAAACATTTTTTGTTCCGTATATGCTGGGCTTGACAATCAACTTTTGTAAGTTGATCGGCTACCCAGTTTTGTCATGATGAAATAAATGAATGAATAGCTTTTGTAATGTAAATGTACATTGTACATTAATCCCTGGTCAACTATTTGTGGAAAGAGCTACTTCCCTGATACAATATACCTGTAAATACTATACATAGCATTTGTCTTCGAATTCTCTGTCACAACTAGTGGAAGTGTTAAGCTCGAGATCTTCAGTTTCTTTTCTTTTGATATCAAAAACTGTATTTCCAGTATTGTGCGTGTGACCAATGATGAGGTGAAGATGAAATGGCTGACTATCCCAAAGGGCTTCAACGTGATGATTCCTATTCTCGGGATCCATTACGACCCAAAACGCTGGCCGGAACCAAAGAAGTTCATCCCAGAGAGGTATGCGTGATACGGTGTGTGTGTGTGTGTGAGTGTGTGTGTGTGTGCTTATGGCACCAAAAAAATGCAATATTTTCTTATTATATGGAAAATACAACTGGACATTGGAGTTATTAGTTGAGTCAGAGAACAGTTTTATTCTTAGTTTCTCATAGAACGTATTTTACCAACTCAGATGAATTCTGTTCAATTTCTGCTTTTTTAGCCTGTTTGCCAAACCTATTTTAGCTTGATCCCAAGTCCTACATCCTCTCAATAGAGAATGTACATGTAGGACTCGGGAGCTGTAATAGGTTTGGTAACCAGGCTGCTTTGTACCAATTTCTCCAATAGATGTATTCACGTCTACACTCTAGTTTTCCTATGCACCAACAATTTGAGTGTCTAGGACTGCTGTACACATAGGCAAAAGCTAGCTTGAGGAACAATCCCACTGTACTTTGTACACCAGTCTGTAGGCTCACGAAGGAGGAGAAGGAGAGGAGGGACCGGTATGATTGGCTGCCGTTTCTGTATCTTTATCTGTACAGCCAATAGAACTGCCCTTCAGCATAACACACCAGCTTTGGAGGCACGTGGCGCGGCGGCAGCTGGCTACATTACATTGAATGACCTGTTACACCCAATCTTAGTACATCTAACTGTAGGAGTTGTTTAAAGCTTTCTATTGATAATGCTGGAACCCAGTGATGATTTGGGACGGATTTGTACACCACTGTAGGTTCACTAAGGAGGAGAAGGAGAAGAGGGACCCGTTTGATTGGCTCCCGTTCGGAGCCGGACCGAGGAACTGTATTGGGATGAGACTGGCCCTGATGGAGCTGAAGGTGGGACTCGCCAAGATCCTGATGAAGTACCGCATCGTCACTGGACCTGATACTGATGTAAGTTTTCATTCGTTTTCACGCAATTCAAGCATAAACATAACATAAACATAACTTAAAGAAATTAAACTGAGAGTAATAGTGGAGTACAAATAACTGATGGCCCTGATGGAGCTGAAGGTTGGACTGGCGAAGATCCTGATGAAGTATCGCATCGTCACCGGACCTGATACTGACGTACGTTCTTCAGTTCTTTCTTTTTTGCACCTGTGGCTAGTGCTTTGAATGGCCTGATATAGCTCTCTACTGCTCATTTTCTGGAGCCATCATTGCTGTCAGGGCATACTCTCTAGCCCTCTCTTTCTTTCTTTTTCTTTCTTTCTTTCTTTCTTTGTTCCCTCCATCCTTCTTTTGCTTCTTTGTCTCTTTCCTCTTCCTTTGTGGTTTTCAAGCAATTAAACAAAGTAACTGTACGTAAAGAAATTAAACAGAAAGTACTAGAGGAGTAGAAATAACTGCATCGGGATGAGACTGGCCCTGATGGAGCTGAAGGTTGGACTGGCCAAGATCCTGATGAAGTACCGCATCGTCACCGGACCTGATACTGACGTACGTTTTCTTTTATTCATTTATTTCTGTACGTTCTTCAGCTTATGTTACACTGTAGTCTGTCAGGGCTTATTGGGCCTCCTCCCTGAGACTATTACTCAATCTCTCACTGTCAGGAACTTGGATTGAGCCTCCTTGGATGTTGAAAAGTTGACTGGTGGTGCAATCATGGAAGAAGTTACTTCATACAATAACTCTCTCTCACTAACTCACTCACTCGCACACACACTCACACACAAACACACACTCACACACACTTATGTTATTCAGTCAGGTATATCCCTCTGGTCATACATGTCAGTAATGTTACAGCTCCTAAATATGCATAAATTACCCAATACAGTCCTGAAAGTCTGAAATCTCCAATTTCATGTTAACTTTGATGTGTTTTCTCCCTGCAGATCCCGTTGGTGATCCAGAAGAAGAAGCAGTTCCCCACCCCGGAGAATGGGATTAAGCTGAGGGCAGAGCTGCTGCAGGATTAGTCTCAGTATCATTCCACACCAAAAGGCTTTAAGCCTGGTTACCAGTTTCCATGGGCTGGCTTAGGATAGTATCCACCAGACTCCTTTGCAGGCTGAATAAATAGTAGAAATCGGCCTAAGAAGAATGTAGCTGACCAGGGGAGTTGGTAGAGGGTCAAGCTGGACCCTCTATTTATTCAGCCTGCCAAGTAGTCTGGTGGAGACAAGGCTTGGGACTAGTTAGTATGTGAGTGATATAGCTAGTGGTTACCACTCTCTATGGGGTGGCTTGGGTGTTACATGTCTTTTTTTCTGGAAGCCAATCTTTTCAATCAGCTTTTCTGATTATCTATTAAGAGATTCTAATTTGTAACACTGTGACAGTGATAAGCTATGCACAATTACTTTTGATCGGGACCATTATTTTTAAATCTTAATTTTGCTAATACTATATATGTGCTTAAGTGCTGTGTATTATTGTGGACACAGCCTCGGAATTGCAGCTGACTTCACAAATTAAGAATCTATAGCATATATAGCATTAAATGGAGCAGTTTTTGATATAATATGAATGAATATGTATGAACGAAGACCTTTATTGTGCATTTTTGCTCAAGTAGGCTAAGTACAGGTCAGATATTGACAATCACTCATAAAACATAATGATAATAAGATATATATATAACTTGATGTTTAGTACATACTCATTATATACATATTAATGGTTTATGTTTCTCCTTATCTATCTTGGTGCTAAGTGCTTTTTTAAGTCAGAATCTGCAATGATATTGATCAAAGCTATTATCACATTTTAAGGTGGTGGTTTACATTAAGTTTTAACAGTGATCTAATATAGGCTTAGTCATAATAACCTATGTAGATGACTAAAAAGAAATAAAGAAAAAGATGCATTCGGCTGTGCGTTTCTCATCTACTAATATATATTATGCAATGCAGTTTCTCTATACACCCTCAGTGCTAGTGTTTTGGTCTGTGATAGCGGAAAGGCCACAGTATGGGTGAGGGGGTGAAGTCTAGCCTCTACCAGGCTTTGGGAGGCGGCTGGAAAGAGTAGAAATCGACCAAATAGAGAGAGATAACATGCCAGGGGAGTTTGTCTGCTAGAGAGTACAGTTTGCCTCTCCCGAACAATGAGGGGATTACTTTTATACCGTTTGATCGTAGCCACCCACGACAGGCTTTGGGAGCGGCAAACTGTACTCTCCAGCAGACCAACTCCCCTGGCATGCTATCTATCTCTATTTGGCCGATTTGTACTCTTTCCAGCCGCCTCCCGAAGCCTGGTAGAGGCTAGGTGAAGTCTGCCATCTCGGCGGGTTTTTTTTCTACAGATACGTGGAGACACTGGCAGCGTCTTTTAGTTCTTCTGCTGGAGCCTTGGAGATTTCTTGTGTCTTTGGGGTAGAAGCTGGTGCTTCTTGGGGCACCACAAGTAGTATACTCTGTAACACCCGTGTAGCTGAATCTGTAAGAAAAAACAAACAAGAAACAATCAACAAGTGGTTCTGATGATTAATTATAATTGTTAATTAAGGGCTAATGACCTATTGTTTTTTCCTCTTCTTCCATTCCAAGAAAATAAGGTCAATGACCTGGGCCAGATGTTTGTCACCATGGTAACTGGTTCAGAGGCAGACACCCTGTGGTGTTGGATTACATTATGTAGCAGGTGGCAAGACGGTTTGGTCACCACCTTAGTCTCCAGCTCAGTTTTGCTTCATAATGTAACCCAACACCACAGGGTGTCTGCTACAACACCAGTTACCATGGTGACAGACCTCTGGTCCAGGTCATTGACTTTATTTGTTTGGAACGAAAGGAGAAACAAAATGTTTTCCTTCTGTGAAGGTAAACATAATGAACAGAGCAGTAGTTTGTCTACTAAATCGATGTGAAGACTAAATTGGTGTGAAGGTGAACATTGTACTTTCTAGTTCTAGAATTGTTTGCCATAGGTTTATCGAGTTTGCAACATGTAACACCAAATCATCACCTGTGAATTGTCTCAACCAGTCCGGCTTGTTCTTCCACACCGCCAGGACGTACACCGGAACTCCCGTCAGCGTTAGCGCGAGACCTATCCCGACATCCACCGGGGCAGAGTACAGGGACATGGCCACCACCACTGCGCACACCAACGTGAAGATGATCGGCAGCACTAGTGGAACCTGGTGGGAAGAAAGTTTTGAACATCAAACTTCCTTTCCAGAAAAAGCAGGATCCTTCGTTACCTCTGTCTCCAAGAAGGGATTCTAACTCGGTTTTGGAGTTGGTTTTCGGGTCTTGTTATGATATATTGTTATCACTGTTACGACGTTATCAAAAGTTCAGTTCTTATTTACTTGCAACTATCCCTCAGACAAGAGTTTGCAGTGAGTGATAATGGCTGTTTAGCTCGGCTGAACACCATCCACAAAGAGGCAAACATGCGTGTCTTTAGTGCTGAACACCATCCACACACAGGCAAACACACCTGTCCTTGGTACTGAACACCATCCACACACAGGCAAACACACCTGTCCTTGGTACTGAACACCATCCACACACAGGCAAACACACCTGTCCTTGGTGCTGAACACCATCCACACACAGGCAAACATGCCTGTCCCTGGTGCTGAACACCATCCACACACAGGCAAACATGCCTGTCCCTGGTGCTGAACACCATCCACACACAGGTAAACATGCCTGTCCTTGGTGCTGAACACCATCCACACACAGTCAAACACACCTGTCCTTGGTGCTGAACACCATCCACACACAGGCAAACATGCCTGTCCCTGGTGCTGAACACCATCCACACACAGGTTAACATACCTGTCCTTGGTGCTGAACACCATCCACACACAGGTAAACATACCTGTCCTTGGTGCTGAACACCATCCACACACAGGTAAACACACCTGTCCTTGGTGCTGAACACCATCCACACACAGGCAAACACACACAGTTAAACATGCCTGTCCTTGGTGCTGAACACCACACACACACACACACACACACACACACACACACACAGTTAAACATGCCTGTAGTTGGTGCTGAACACCATACACACACACACAGTTAAACATTGGTCCTTGGTGCTGAACATTACTTGTACATTCCAATATTGATAGCTATAGATAACAATGAATCATATCATTACTAACTGTTCTATAAGTTAGTACTTACCTTGAAGGGGCGGTGCATATCTGGCCTTCTCCAGCGCAGGTACGGTACGGTGGCGGTGGCCAGCCCGATGAACAGCCAGCGGACAGCGCTGAGGAAGTTAATCAGCCGGTACACGTCATTGCTGGTCAGCATCAGGAGAGCGATGGGACACTGTGAGAAAACGAGAGACTTTAGATCTGGATGTGTTGCTTCAACTTTAGAGGAGCGTGGTATTCTCTCTTTCTCTCTCTGTCTGTCTGTCTGTCTCTCCCTCTCTCTCCCTCTAGATATCTCTCTCTCTCTCTCTAGATCTCTCTCTAGATCTCTCTAGATTCTTTCTCTAGGTCTCTCTCTAGATCTCTCTCTCTAGATCTCTCCCTAGATCTCTCCTAGATCTCTCTCCCTAGATCTCTCTCTCTCTAGATATCTCTCTCTAGATCTATCTCTAGACCTTTCTCTCTCTAGATCTCTCTCTCTAGATCTCTCTCTAGATCTCTCTTTAGATTTCTCTCTAGATCTCTCTCTCTAGACCTCGCTATAGATCTTTCCCTAGATCTCTCTAGATCTCTCTACATGTAGATCTCTCTAGATCTCTCTCTAGATCTCTCTAGATCTCTCTAGATCTCTCTAGATCTCTAGATCTCTCTCGCTCTCTAGATCTCTCTCTAGATCTCTCCTTAGATCTCTTTCTAGATCTCTCTCCTTGGAGACTAATTAAAAACCCTTAGCTCTAACTTACCAGCAGCGCAACAGCAGGCAGAGGCGTGAGCAGAGAGACATGTATCATGGCGAGCAGGTCGGGGAGGTACCCGTCACGGGCTCCTACAAACGTCACCCTGAAAACAACAGGGCAATCAGAGATGGCAGACTTCGCACCCTTGCTGTTGGGCGCCCTCTGTCAGAACATACAGAAACTGCAGTTATACAGAGAGCCGTGTATCATGCGAGCAGGTCGGGGAGGTAGCCGTCGCGGGCTCCCACAAACGTGACCCTGAAAACAACAAGGCAGTCACGCCCTCTGGCAGAACATACAGAAACTGCAGTTAGACAGAGAGACGTGTATCATGGCGAGCAGGTCGGGCAGGTATTAATAAACCGTCACGGGCTCCTACAAACGTCACCCTGAAAACAACAGGGCAATCAGAGATGGCAGACTTCGCACCCTTGCTGTTAGGCGCCCTCTGTCAGAACATACAGAAACTGCAGTCTGGAAACCTGTCACTCGCTACCCGAATCCGATATTCGAATTTTCGAAACGTGTTCGCATCATTCTATCGAACATTTGGAAGTCCGTGTGTGATGTCGCTAGTTATCACACGGCCAGAACACCCGTATCGAACGCTATCGCATTCTCATGATATTTACTACATGTTGACTTGTTTTTAAGAGCAAACAGACAATAAACAAGTACATACCTCGATGCAGACAGGAAAATGCCGTTAGTCGAGCCGAAACAGGACACAGCGACTGCCACCGGCACCACCCATGCCATGACTCCGAGAACACGCTGGGCGAATGTCTGAATGGAAAAGAAAAAACATTTTTACTTCGTGTCCTTCTTGATGCCACTATTTTGCTCCGTGTTTGAAAGGTTCATGTAGGCTTAGGCACAAAAAGTACCGTCCTTTCGCCACCGATGCGAAGGTGATGAATAAAGTTCAAAGTACACACAGTTCCCTTTGGGAGGTACAGCACCATCATCATCATCAACATGGCCGCCGCAGACCAAGAAACGCACGCCAGCTCAGTTCGTCCTCGTTCCTACCAAGACGAGAGCTATCAGCACGGGTTTCTTGGAGCTGTGGGTGACTTACAGAAGGAAGGGGAACTACAGGATGTCGTCCTTGAAGTCGAGGGCCGGCGGTTTCCCTGCCATCGGCTTGTTCTGTCCGCGGCCATCCCCTACTTCCGAGTCATGTTTACAAGCGACATGGCGGAAAGTCGGCAGAACACGGTCGTTTTACAGGGTCTGGATGCAGACATGTTTGCGGAGATCCTGAGTTACATCTACTCGGGAACCCTCCACGTGTCCCTGGACAGAGTGCAGCACCTGTACCAGGCAGCCGACCTCCTGCAGCTGGACTATGTGAGAGACACCTGCAGCAGCTACATGGCCATGAACGTGGAGCGCTCCACCTGTGTGGACATGTACAAGTTTGCTGATGTCTTCAGCATGAATGTTGTTCTGAACTCATGTCTACAGTATATATGTCAGCATTTTGTGGAGGTTTCCTCCAGTGAGGAGTTCTGCAGCCTGAGTGTGGATCAGCTGACTGAGATCATCAGCCAGGATAAGCTGGATGTTAAAGAGGAGACAAGAGTGTGGGAGGCTGTGGTGAGATGGGTGCAGCACAGCAGGGAGGACAGGTGGGCAGCAGTCTTATGTTTACAGGCTTCTTTGACTTGTCTGATTAGTCTGAAAATGTATGAATACATTCTATGACTGAAGAAGCCTGACTTAATTGATGATATTCCAGCAGGCATTGGTTTTGTCCAGTTTTAATAGTACATGATTCATGACGTATGAAAAGCATCCCAGCAATTTCTGCAGTGATACCTTGATACCGTCTTCGGGATGAGAGGTAATCCTGTGGTGATCCCGATCTCGACTTCACTCAGTGTTATACTTTAAAATTATGCTCTCCCAGTATTTGTCTAGGTTCGTCTTGAACTCATTTACTGACTCTGAGTCAATTATGGCCTGTGGTAGACTGTTCCAATCCCTAACGACCTGGACGCTAAATGACTGTCGTCTAACTCTTCCCTTTGCCAAAGGGACCTCCAGTTTACAACTGTGCCCTCTTGTTGATCCTTCTGTTCGCTTCTTGAAGAAGGATTCGAGTTGGATTCGAGTGTGATATAGTGTAAAAATAGAAAACTCTTCCACCCTACAGACTCCAGCACCTACCCAGCATCCTCTCTCACATCCGCTTCAACCTGCTGACCTCTGACGACACGGCAGCCATCTTGGAACATCCCCTGGTCAGGGAGGATCCTGGGAGTTCTGAGGTCATCAGGAATGTGGTACACTCCAACCGGAAGCCAAGGCATGGGATGACAACGGAAATGGTTCTATTATGTGATGATGAGAAGTATGTAAAATACTATACTTGTTCTTCTTCTTTGACTCTGTTTTCATGTTTGAATTTCTCTTCAGCATTATCTTCCTAAACCCAAGAACCAACATTGTATGACCTGATGTTTGGATGCATCTTGCCTTTTACAGCAGTAAAAAGATGCTGTGGATGAACCCAGGAGAGGGGAAGTACATCAGGTGTGACTACGACCTAGCAGTATATCCATACAGGGGTGTGGTTACTTGTGATAATGAGATCTATGTGTTAGCTGCAGATTCACACATCCATCTGTGTAAATACAACCATGCTGAAGACAAATGGGAACAAAAGTCGACCGTGTCCGAAGGACCTAGAGAACTAAGAGTTGGAATTCCAAATGACTACCTTATGGAAATCGAAGGACATGATCTTTTTTACCTTATGGTGTATCCATTTGATCGAGTGGTGGTATTTAAGAAATACAACCAACACACAAATGAGTGGCACAACTGTTCAACACCTCAACCTAGTGATTCGCAGTTTGCCTTCATCTTTGCATTGTCCTGCAATCAGCGCATCTACCTCTTCGAACGTACAGAAATGCATTGGTATGACCCAGTGGAAGACCGGTGGACTAGGAAAGCCCTTTCAGACTACGGCCCTGAAGTAGAACTTGACGCCGGTTCAGCAGTTGCCATGGGGACAGAGATTTTCTGGATGAATCCGGAGTACTGCGACAAGATGTTGGTGTACGACACAGAAGCAGACAGCTGGTCTGAGCATCCAAACCCAGGGCTTGAGGAGCACGATAGTCCAAACATTGTAGATGGGGCTTTCTTCGTACTCCAAAACACGCTGCATGCAATGCTCGATTATGCAAATGATGACTACTTAGACATAGACATGCCAAGGCAACAGGTGTTCGTGTATGACAGGCATGAAGGTGTGTGGAGTGTGTCGTGTGGACTGCCTTTTGATCGGGAGTGTGTGTACAATGATATGAACGCCGTGGCTCGTATGTACCTACCATATCTGATGAACACCAGCCATGCAGACACACGGGATGCAGAAAACCCAGAGGGACCAAGTGAATAGTTTTGGTAGTGCACAACCCATCAAAGAAAGTGTGGGAACATGCTAGAATGCCATCATTGAGACTTTTATGACTTCTTTGAGTTGGTTTTATAATTCATTTCCATGAATTAGAGAATAGGCACTGTGTTCAGGAGTGAAAAGTAGTCTCTCCAGATCTGTTACACTTATTCAGTGTGCTTTTGGTGCAAGACTTTAAGGATCTCTCTATGTTGCACAGTTTCCAGTTCTTGTTGAATGCCCCACGTTGGATACATGTTTTTGCACACAAACTAGCAATGACTTTTACTGAAAAGTGATGTATGCTTCTCAAAGTGACCAGATATACAAATACGGCTTACCAGACCACACATTCTTTAAGATATGTTTCCAATTATTCCATGCATTGTATTATTAGTACTAGTATCTATTCTTGCATTCACCATATGTATGGGCATTGAATATTGATAGATCATAGCACAGTTGATACTAAGTCAATCACCTTGAATTATACATCACTATAAAGCTTACTTTGCAACCTCATACCACACTACCAAAATTAATGTACACTCATATTTACTCAAAGTTCTGTCACATCTTCTTGACAATGTACATACTTTTTATAACAATACTGGTGAATATCGATACTAGCTGTAAAGTTTTTTCATGTAAAAAAAGATCATTTGAACATTCATGCTAGCCTCAACCAGGCTTCGGGAGGCGTCTGGAAAGAGTAGAAATCGGTCAAATAGAGAGCTAACATGCCGGGGAGTTGGTCCAGTAGAGAGAACTCGGCATGTTATCTCTCGATTTGGCCGATTTCTACTCTTTCCAGCCACCTCCCGAAGCCAGGTAGAGGCTACATTCAAGCTAGAAATTCCGTCTTTCACACAACTGGTGACCCTATCTTAAAAGTTCACGTCACGGAAGCGGGGTAGTGCTCATTCTTTGCCAAATACAGTCGAAAATTTGGGTAAGTCCAATTCTTTGTGTTGCAAATTACAGTTTCAATTTGCTGCAAAATCTAAATTTTAATACAAATGAATGAATATCTTACCACCGCTACTGCGTCTGACTCCAGGACCTCCTGGGCGGTCATTGTGGTGAAGTAGGCGATGTTCGTCAGCAGGTATATCACCATGACAACCGCCACTCCGATTAGGATAGCCAGGGGGAGGTTTCTAGAATTTGAAAGAAAATGAGATTGTTTCAAACAATCCTGAACCTTGAGGTGTTTTGAAGTGGTGTCAAACAATCTTCAAACGTTTTTTCTGAAATGTGATCGAGAGGAATCGGGTTATATCGCTGCCGGAAATGATCTTTAACGTTAAAAATAAAAGCTAGCTATTTTCTTGCTGTGTAACACCAACTTTCCTTCGACTTCAAAAATTCCTATTGGGAGGTTTGATACGAGGAAATAGTTGTAGATCTGTACACATAAACTATGTACCTTTTTGGATTCTGCACCTCTTCTGTCAGTGTATTCAAATAGAACCTGAAGAAAGACAGGAGGCACGACATATGACAAGATGGTAACAGTTTCTTATAGCAGTTGCTTCTTAGAGTGAGGTTGAGATATCATATACAACTAGAAAGGTAACATTTGCAAAGCAATTGCATATTGTTAACCTTCACATGTTCTAGCCCAACAAACTACTGCTCTGTTTATTCGTACTTAAATAAATACATTCATATATATGTGCTGACCAGCCCTCTAATACTTGCTACATCATGTAATCCAACACCACAAGGTGTTTGTTACAATACCAGTTACCATGGTGACAGCCAGCTGGTCAAGGTCATTGACCTTTCTTGTTTGGAGAAGAAGACGAACCTGAGCAAACACTATATATTTCCCTTCTGCGAAAAAGAATTAACAGGATGAATATGAGTAGATTCTTACCAGCCGGAAAAGGCAAAAAGTCCGGAGTAAAAGGCGAGAGGGATTCCCTCTGGTGTAATCGTCTTCCCCTCAAAAGTGTTCTGGAAGTTTTCGGTGGCACCTAAATTGGAAGATAACTAGAAATGTAACATTTGCAAAGCAAAAGCATAATGTTTACCTTTACGTATGGTCTGCTCTGTTAATTCTCACTCAAACACATTCATATACGTGGTCTGACAGAAGTCGAAATCCCTCCTGCTGTAAAATTGCAACATGATGTGCTCCAACACTAGTTACCATGGTGACAGACGTTTGGTTCAGGTCATTGGCTTCATTGTTTGGAGAAGAAGAAACAGAGCAAAAACAATATGTTTTCCTTCGGTAAACATAAATATACTCTTACCGTTGGCGAGTTGTACGATTCCAGCGACTATGATGACCCCCAGTCCCAGCACTTTCCCCACAGCGAACACGTCCTGGATCCACGTGGACACTTTCACGCTGTAGCAGTTCACGAACGTCAGTAGAACTGGGGGGAATTCAGGGTCAAGGTTGTATGTGTTAACCTCGCAGTGGGGTCAAGTACACGATGTGACTTGCAATCTGTTTCTACTTAGCTCTAAGGGAATATTTGTTGTGCTTGTTTTGTGTGTTTTTAAGAGAGAGAGAGAGAGAGAGACGGTGTGTGTGTGTGTGTGTGTACGTGTGTGTGTCCTTGTAATATAAACTTAACAGCATATAGTTAAAAATGTAAGCATGAACATTTCCAGGTTTGTACTAGGCTCTCTTGACCAACAACGGTTCCTCCCTCGAACTTGGAAAATTCTGATGCAATGCGCGCAAACGTTACGTTATACTGCGCTTAACAAGAACTGTTTATTCTGCTCTTAAGCGTGAATTGAACCAAGATCCGGTGTTGTCCTTTATCTCAAAAACACTTTATTACCTTCGCCAAAAAGGTTAATATGTTTGTCTTTGTCGTGTGCTGGTTTGTTGACAGGACAACTCGAGAAACTGTGGATAGATCTTTCTGATATTTTGTACGTGAACATGTTTCCGCAAAATGAAGGATAATACCGTCCGATTATAAGCCACCAGGTCGACTTTCCTTCTCACAGACCACCTTTATCAACCCCGCCCACTCCTCTTTGTCTTTCTTGGCATTTAAGACATTTCGGCCCAGGTTGGCACACAGCCGTAGTGTTTGCTATAGAGTTGTTGACACATATGGTACGTTTACCAGGCGATAAGGTTAGGACCAACCACGCTAAGCCAACACACGAGTCTTGTGTGTAAACATTAAATTGGAAATAACTCGTCTGTATCCTAAATCATGGTACGTAGAGGAGCATGACACAGCAAAAACACACCAAAACTAGTTTGTGTAACTGTATGTCTATGTGTGCCTCTGTGTGTGTGTGTGTGTGCGCGTTTGTGTGTGTGTGTGTGTGTGTGTGTGTGTGTGTTCGTGAGTGAGTGAGTGTGTGTGTGTGTGTGTGTGCGTGTGTCTGTGTGCGTGTGTCTGTGTGTTCGTGAGTGAGTGAGTGTGTGTGTGTGTGTGTGTGTGTGTGTGTGTGTGTGTGTGTGTGTGTGTGTGTGTGTGTGTGTGTATGTTCGAGACATCTAACGCATCTGTTACAATACCCCAAAAGGTTGTATATAATATAATATATTATAAAATAACATAATAAAATATAATACAACTATATAATATGATAAAATATGATACAACTTACGTATTGCTGTTGCAGCCAGCAGTTTAATGGCCGACTCCGGCGTCTCACAGTCCAGAAAGAACGGCTGTAGAATATACCTCCCAGCCGTCAAGGACAACACAGCCATCACAGCCGGGCGAATCAACACAAACTGGGTCCACAGTCTCAAAAACGCCGGTATAGGACCGAACGCTTCGTAAAGGTACGCGTAGTCACCGCCGGATTTGGTTATGGAGGTGCCAAGCTCGACGAAACTGAGAGCGCCGAATGCGGAGAGCACGCCACAGAGAGTCCAAACGATCATGGCTACCCCGACGGACCCACCGCAGTTCTGTAAGACTCCCTTCGGTGAGACGAATATACCCGACCCGATGATGGTCCCAACGAGGATCGTTACCCCATTGAAGAGGTTGATGCGCCTTTTTAGCTTCACGACTTCCCCACCCGACGAATCTTTGTCGGTGCCCGGAGCGTCTTTCGCGGCTGTAACGCTTTCCTTGGTCGCCATTGTGAAGAAATTCTGACTGTAGACAAGACAACGAGCTACCCTTTATAGTAGTCACCAATCTCCCAAGGTTTAAGACTGTTCCAGCTTGGTACTGCAAGCTTCAGAGTTACCCTAGTCACGTATTTCTTCCAGGGCTTAACACTGTATTCTCTCGGTACTGCAAGCTTCACTCTTCGTCTAGCCAACTCAACTCACTCGGTGATTTTGCCCACTAGAATGCCTTCCAGGGGGGATTGGGCGAGTTTCCTTGGGGTACTTCTAGGGGGTGGAGTTACCCTAGTCGCCAATTTCTCTCAGGGCTTAAGACCGTGTTCCCTTCGGTGTAGCAAGCTTCAACCTCCGTCTAACCGAATAGACTCACTCGCTGATTTTGCCTGCTTGAAGTCAATGCCTTCCAAGGGGTGGAGTGACCCTAGTCACCAATCTCTCTCCAGGGCTTTAAAGACTGTGTTCCCTTGGCGTAGCAAGCCTCAACCTTCGCCTAAACAACTCAACTCACTCGCTGATTTTGCCTGCGTGAATTCAATGCCTTCCAAGGGGTGGAGTGACCCTAGTCACCAATCTCTTCCAGAGCTTAAGACTGTTCCCTCGGTGCTGCAAGCTTCAAACTCCGCCTAACAAACTCAACTCACTCGCTGATCTTGCCTGCTTGAATTCAATGCCTTCCAAAGAGTGGAGTGACCCTAGTCACCAATCTCTCCCAGGGCTTAAGACTGTGTTCCTCGGCACTGCAAGCTTCAACCGTCGCCTTGCCAACTAAACTCACCCGGTGATTTTGCCTGCTTGAATTCAATGCCCTCCAAGTGGTGGAGTTACCCTAGTCACCAATCTCTTCCAGAGCTTAAGACCGTGTTCCCTCGGCGGCGTAGCAAGCTTCACTCTTCGCCTAGTCAACTCAACTCACTCGCTGATTTTGCCTGCTTGAATCCAAGCCTTCCAGGGGGTTGCGTGTTACCTTGCAATTGGGGTTATGTAACCGCAAACCTGGTGCCGAAAAGCTGACCTGCGTTGGCCCTGACAACAGTCTAGATCCCAGTTTAAAGCTGTAAACAAAAAAGTACTAGTAACGCTGACAAAGTTTACCTGGAGTGAGCCAACTCCCGCGTCAGGTGGTGTGTTGTGTTTGCAATTGTGAACACAAAATACACACTTATAAGTGAACAGCTATCAAATATTAGCCTTCGCGTGCAAAGGGGGCCACTGACATCCGGCAAGGGGCGTGGGGGTAAAGATTGGGGGTTCATTTTAAGGGCATTTAATAGAGTTAATATATTCTAGACCTGTTACGGAATGGCAGGTACTGAAAGGCCTGCGCGACATACATGCCCATTTCGCTATTCAAAAGGGGGAAGCCAGGGTGCCAGATTGTTGGAAAGGCCAGTATACAGGCTAGCTTCTCAGCTGCAGGGCTAGCCTGGGTGCCAGGGCCAGTATACAGGATACCTTCTCGGCTCTAGAGCTAGCCTGAGTGCTAGATTGTTGCAAAGGCCAGTAAACAGGCCAGCTCCTCAGCTCCAGGGCTAGCCTGGGCGCCAGACTCTTGCAAAGGACAGTATACAGGCTAGCTCCATGGCTGCAGGGCTAGCCTGGGTACCAGACTGTTTCCAGGGTCAGTATACAGGCTAACTCCTCGGCTCCAAGGCTAGCCTGGGTGCCAGATTGTTGCAAAGGCTCCTTGGCTCCAGGGCTAGCCTGGGTGCCAGACTGTTGCCAGGGCCAGTATACAGGACAGCTCCTTTGCTCCAGAGCTAGCCTGGGTGCCAGACTGCTGCCAGGGCCCGTATAGCTCTGACTGAGGACTGGCCGGTGTACTGGCCCTGACAACAGTCAGGTTTCCAGGCTATCAAGGGGAATTTATCAAGGGCGGTTCTTTACTTTTAAATCAGTAGTAACGCAGCTATGATGACAGAGTGCGACCTTCGCATTATATAACTGAACTATGTACCATCACTTATGCGGTATGCCATGTTGCCATGTTGCTAGGGTCGGTCAGAAAACCTGTAACACACCATTTTCCCTAATCTCCAAGCACATCCCTTTCGGTGGCAAAAAGGCAGTATCAAATTGGCCAGCAGTATCCATTAGCCAGGTAGGGGTAGCGACAAAAAACGGCCATATATACAAAGCTAACGATGATTCCCCCACAACCTCTGCTTGGAGAGTACATTTTCCCAGGGTCTTGGTGTATAGCGTACATTCTCAACACTTGGCATATGTCCAGAACAGTTAGCTGGCCTGTCACTGAACTTGGCAAAATAGATTTAGATTGATGTCAGCTGTCGTGTTAGTTTGGCTTTAAAGTTGACCCGTGACAGCTTGGCGATAGCATTGTATTAAAGGAAACGTGACCGAGGAAAATATATATTCTGTCTATGATGTAGTTTTAAGTACTGTACAGGTAACCGCATACATACTCGTACACTCTGTACGTAAGGTGACGTTATCCACACATGTATTTAGCTTTGTTAGATCTTTAGTTGTAGGAGACCATACAAAAGTCTCTGTACTTTTTTGTTGTGTCAATAAAGAATCCCTATGGTAATATATGCGTGGCTCTTAGGCCTGGGGACCAGCTAAGGCACCGTACAGGTAATTTTTGCGCTGCACAACTTGATTTTCAAACTCAATTTTCTGGTCAGTCTTTTAATGTAATAAGTTGAATGAATCCTGCCCAATAGCATACTGGTATCTATTAGGCAAAAACGGTTGCTATCTAGATCTATAGAAGGTACTAAAAAGTAAAGAAACGATTCTCATAGCTTGTTTTGGGGCTATTTCAAACGCTTCAAATATAGAGTGATGGTAGGTAATGTCAATATCAGACAGATTTGCTCATCCAGAATATTTTTTTTTTTTTTGCCACCCTGAAATTGCATTGGATGCCTTTAACGTTGACCCATGACGACATGGTGATATCATTGAAAGGAGAATTGACCGAGGAGAATGTATTGTCTGCCTCCAAAAGTTCTTAATGAAAGGCGAGGGTTCGCAGGACAAAACGCCAGCGGGGAGCCTTGGGAAATGGACCGGCGGTATGGGGACTGGGTTATGTGAAAAAGTTTAGCCTCCACCAGGCCTTTCTACGGGAACACGGATCGTAGATTTCGGCACAAAAAAAAGAGAGTAAAATTGGCCAAGGACGTCAGTCCGCGGTAAGTTGGTTCTTCTTCCAAACCTACAAGGCGGCCAAACTCCTCTGGCAAATATTCTCCTATATATAGCTAGTGTAGTTAGTCTGGTAGGGACTAGAAAAAGGTGGCATTGGTTTCTTTTTAAAAGGGCAAAGATTCCCACATTGAGTCACTTACTAGCCCCAGTCCCCAGTCAGTATTTCTGACAGTCTTTCAAGTCGTCTTTCTTGCTACTTCTCCGTAGGTGAATTAATTAAAGCCGACCTGCTAGATTCTTAGGCAAAAGATACGCGATCAACTCCCTGCATAGTGATGAAGAAATTCGGTCGAAGGTCGGTCATCCGTAAACATGGGCTCATTTCTCACAAACTCAGCAAGAGATTAACATTTATTACATGATTGATATGATTTTAATAATAAAAGCATATGATTAAGTTTCGTTTTGCAGCGCCTGTGATCCACGTTCCCTCGCCTGGTGTGAAGTCGGTTCGTCCGGCGAGGTCGCTGTGATTCTTCCTCCTAATTTGTTGGACCTGTAGGAAGAAAATAACATGTGAATGAAGGAATAAATGAATGAACGAACGAACGAATGAATGAATGGATGAATGAACGAACGAGTACGAGTGAATGCATGAATGAATGAATGAACGAGCGAATGACTGAATGAAGGAACGAAATAATAAATGAATAAAAAGTACAGTTGTTCTCGTCGCTACATGTTGTATCAATACATCTCAATAGATAAATGGAATGAATGAATGAATGAATGGATGAACGAATGAACGAACGAACGAGCGAACGAGCGAATGACTGAGTGAACGAACTTATAAATAAGTAAAAAGTACAGTTGTTCTCGTCGCTACATGTGGTATCAATAAATCTCAATAGATAAATGAAATGGAATGAATGAATGAATGAACGAATTACTGAATGAATGAATGAAGTACAAATGAATGAAAATTACAGTTGTTCTCGTCGCTGAAGTCATGACAGTCGTACAGCCCGTCACAGCGCCGCTCCTCCGGGATACAGCCTCCGTTATCGCACTGCCACAGTCCGGGCTGACAGGCTGGGGGTGGAGAGGGAAAGAAAATTTTAAAAAACAAGAACAGAAAGAAAAATACGTAAAAAAACAGTTACTAGTATACTCAAGCAGCTCGATATGATTTTGGAAGCGTTCAGACGCTTCAGGTAGCATCCACTACCTTTTGTCAGTGACACTGGAGAGCTGTCAGAAAAAGCAAGTTTAGACATTGTATAATTAAAAAGTACGAAGAAAGAAAAACACGTTGACAAAGGTTCCAGGCATACAGGTAAAACGCGATACTCAACAACATTTTAAACTCAGTATCAGTACAGCCGCCCTTTGGCGTAACACACCAGCTTCACAGGCACGCGGCGCGGCGGCAGCTGGCTATATTACACTGAACGACTTGTTACACCCAACCTCTGTATATTACTACTGGATAGATGAATGAATAAACGAATGCGAGAAAGAGGGAAAGAAGAAACAAAGAAGGGATGAGCGAATTACTCGATATGTGGTCGTTAGGTATATACGTGTAAGGTTGAAAACTTTAAAAACCGGAGCACTCACGTGGTCTGGTGACGACATTTCCGCAGTTCGCCTCGTCACTTCCGTCCCCGCAGTCGTCAAAACCGTCACACAGCCAGGAGATGACTCCGGGCACGTCAAAGATACACCGGCCGTTATCGCACTGGAAGTACATCACTCCGCACAGGTCTGCAATATACATACATGTAACGTTACATATCTACATGTAAATATACATATTGTGCAGTAGGGGTATCCCCACTAGGTAGCTTTAAATTACCCTGGGCACGTCGAAAATACAGCGGCCGTTATCGCACTGGAAGTACATCACGCCGCACAGGTCTGAAACACGAAATCGGAGTTTTTAGACTCTTGTTTTATTTTAGCCTGGGTGCCATCCTCCATAGTTACCGTCGACTTCAAGCAGACATTTTGGATGGCTGCATAGACTAGACAGTATCAAAGAGTGGCGTATACGGAGGATGACACCCAGGGTACAAGTTTTTCGCAGAGCGCACCACACTTGTTTGCAATATGGTACATTATTCTTTAGCCACATAAACACACGGAAACACAAACACACCACAGACATACACACACACGCGGGCACACACACACGCGCGCGCGGGGGCACGCGCGCACACACACGCACACAGAAACACACACACACAGACACACACACAGAGAAACACAATTCATGCCGAATACAGTCTGAATCGAATCCACCCCATTCTCCTAGACGAGTATTTGGCTAAAATGTTGCGACTAGCGAGCTAAGACATTGTGTACACAGTTATGTTCTTTACCATGAAACTTTTCCATACGCTATTGCCTGATGGTGGATTATACTACATACTACACATTAGCAGTACAGATGCCGCCTAGTACAGTCTGATCCACACATGATAAAGATAAAGATAAAAACAAAATCCTCACCGTTTTGTCCAGACACGTTGGCGATGAGGAAAGCCACGAAGCTGACGAGCAGAAGCAGTTTAGCCGCCGCCATCTTGTTTCGTCCCTGTTCCCCACCCCTATCCTGTACAGGAAGGCAGTACACAGTGGTGTTAGCTTTAGATATGGTAAGATCCGGACACGCTGCTACCATAACTAGGTGCCACTCTATGTGTACAACACATAAGAGCGACCACCAAGAAAAAGATTAAAAGCATAATGCTACAAAAATATCTATTGTGGATCGTTGAACTTGTAACGAGATTTTCTTTTTAAAAAAGACACTAGATATAAAAAGATGTTAAATTTGCAATTGTACAGACTAACTAGGTAAACGAAGCAAACAACAGATGGGCATTTTCTCACTGACTCTAATATCATTAGAGATTAGCCAAAGTCCAATAGTCCACACGTATGCATTGGCTGTGAAGCAAGTCCTTAGTGGTGAATACTATCTGCACACAGGTAGACAGGCCTGTCCCTGGTGCTGAACGCCATCCACACACATAAAACAAGTACTAATACTTTGCATTAAACATTAGCTTTATACATAAGCAGCTCTGTCCTTGGTGCTGAACACTATCAACTCATAACAAAAGGCACATATTCTTGCTGCTTGCTTTGCCCTTGTTCTAGAACAATAACTCAGATCAACAAGAATAACAAAGTAGAACTGCATAAACAAAACAAGCAACAAATATACACTTAACTTCGAAACACAACTTTTTCTTGCCCATTTTATAAGGAACGTAGCTAATAGATCAAGAAATCACATTGTATTGCTCTTTTAGAGTATGTCAAAAGCAAGACATCAGGTCAAAATGAGGCTAGGGTATCCTACTGTCGAGTAATAACGTTACATGTGATGCTGAGGTCACATTTCCAAACCAGGCTGTTTCGATTAATGAAAAATCAACAATTTGCATCAATAATATACGCAAATAGTTCCCATTAATAATATTTCCAACTTATTTTGTGCTTTGTTGTCTTTTATATCCTACTTTTCGTTCCATAAGACTACCCGGCCGGATCCCGGTTTAGAAATGACTTCAGCGTAAGAAACGTAACAAATCATCTACGGTACCATGACGATACAAAAAGCGTTCCATAGAACAAAACAACCGAATTGTAAACAGAAACATTTCTTTCTGGCGTTGGTCTGGTTGTACGCTGTCGGTAAAAGTTGAGTTCCGGGCAAAATGTGCTCCACCGTGTGTTGCTTCCCACGTGAAAACATCAGCGATTGTATTGAAGACTCGGGAAACATTACAACTGTCGACGAAAACAGGAAAAAGGTTATATTATCACCAGAAGAGCCATGTACAAGCAAGAAGGAATCTGGAGCTACCACAGCAGACCTAGCGGTGTCTTGTATGGAAGTGACGTGGACATGTATTAGTATCTCTGACAAAGATTCCAGGGTCGGCGATGATTGGCTGAATGGCGGCTGGATATCTGATGACGGGCTGTCACGTGTTTTTACATATTTGGACATGGCGGGACTGTTGTCTTGTGCGTGTGTCTGCAAGCAGTGGTACAGGTAGGGTCTAATTTTGCCAGTTTTGTTGAATGTTTATTATCATTGACGATATAACTAAAATGGTGAATGATACGATTTAGCTTGCAATGGGATGAAATATTAGAATCAGTTTAAGGCCTGTCTTTGGTGCTGAACTCCATCCATGGCCACGCACACACATACACAGTCAAACAACACCTGTCCTTGGTGCTGAAAACCATCCATACACAAAGACACACAAACACACAGGCGAACATACCTGCAAACATACCTGTCCTTGGTGCTGAACACCATCCACACACAGGCAAACATACCTGTCCTTGGTGCTGAACACCATCCACCCACAGTCAAACATGCCTGTCCTAGGTGCTGATCACACCTTTCCTTAGTGCTGAACGTCCCTGTCCTTGGTGCTGAATGATATCCAACACAAGTAAACAAACATTTTGCCTTGCCATCACCTTTATACTCAGATGTGCCCATCTGCCCGACGTGTGGACCAGAAGAACCGTCACAGTTGACTTTACTTTGAGCGCTGATCACTCCTTCTACAAACCGACAGAGGAAACCACGACTGTCTTAAAGACATTCAGACACTGTCTTAGGAACGTGAAGGTCAGTTTTTACAAACTTCTTCTTAACGTCTGTCACCATGGTAACTGGTGCTGTAGCAGACACCCTGTGGTGTTAGGTTACATTATGTAGCAGGACAGAGCTGAATCACCATATATATGAATGTATTTGAGTAAGAATGAACAGAGAGGTAGTTTCATGAAAGTTCATATGTGTTGGTAGTTACGTGTTTAGAGTTAAAACTTTTGGTCCAACACAAAAAATTGTCTCGCCTACAGCTTTCAACCAGTCACTCTGGTCTTCCTCAGTAGACTGACCCAGTAAAGCTTGTCACCTGGCTTCTTTGAAGTGCGACGTCAACACTAGGTCAAAGGTACATGTATCTGGTAGACGATGTCGGCCCCCGTCGCGGTTCAATGAAGGGTGATGGGCAAGGATAGAGAGGTAGTTTGGTGGGCTAGACTATGTGAAGGTAAACATTATACTTTGCTTTGCGAATGTTACCTTTCTAGTTTTCATAGTGTTTCTTTTTGTTACCCATAGCTCTCCCTTCCACGGGAGGAATGCCCTTACGCCAAGTCTCGTAATGTCACGCGAAAAATCGCGTGGGTGGAGGTGAGCATCCTAGTGCTAGCAGCTGCGCATGCGGGACGCCTGAACAGCTTGGAGGTCAGTGTATAGAGAAGTTTGCTGATACAACAAAAATGTGTTTGTGTGTGTGTGTGTGTGTTTGTGTGTGTGTGTGTGTGTGTGTGTGTGTGTGTGTGTGTGTGTGTGTGTGTGTGTGTCCACAATTCAATACACACACATCCTTGATGCTATTTCCGGAGGTTTTGCAAGGGTAACAATACGGGTAAGGGGTGGAGTCTGCCATCTCTAGTTGCCTTTAGTTGCGAGGAATGCTTTAAGCATGTGACCTGTAGTGTACTGTGTTTTTCAGCTGCACGCCTTTGAACACACGCTATACAAGGACCCTGTCTGTGCCGGCCGTCGGTGCAGTTCCATCACGTTTCCCATGAAGGAATTTCTCAGCGAGGTCAGTCCGATTGGAACAGATTTTCATCTAGCACGAAAGTTCATCTGAGTTGGTAGAATATATAATAAGAAACTTTAAACTGTTATTCAACACAAAGGTTTACATGAGATGATAATTTCATCAGGTTGGTGAATGATTGAATAGCAAAGTTCAATCATTCACAACAACATGTTTAACAAGAGCTGACATTTCTATGACTGTCTGTCATCGTACGAGGGGTGATCCAAAAGTTCTCGGCCTCACCAAGAAGAAAGAGGTGAAACTCCCATTCTGGGGTATAACTGTATACTATGATGTCTTACATCACTGCACACAAAAATGCAAATTTTTATATTCATTAATTAGCACGTGACGCCCCGTGAAAATGGGGCAGGTGAGGGCAAATTCACAAAATGGCCGCAACAGAAGCTCGTGCTGTGATCAAGTGTATCGATAAAAAGTGATGTCTCCCAAGGAAGTCCATTAACACATGGTCAATACACTTGGTGATGACTCCCCTTCTCATTAAACTGTAAAGAAGTGGGTTGCCAACGTCAAGCGTGACAAGGAGAGCACGAAAGATGAACACAGGTCGAGACGCCCTAAAATCAGCACCACGGACAATCCAGTTGAGGCCATCCATCACATGATAGTAAATGGCAGATGTGACACTGTCCAACGTGTAGCAGGTTTATTCGCCTGAGTTGTGGATCAGTTCACAGTGTTTTGTCGAACATCCTGGGGATGAGCAAGCTGTCTGTACGGTGGGTGCCTAGAATGTTGTCTGAACATTGGAAGTTAGACAGGCTGGACATTTCAATGAACGAATTCAGTCCATCAAGGCAATTTACTCAAACGATTTGTCATCCAATATGAGACATGGGTGCACCACTTTCACCCCGAATCAAAACGACAGAGCAAATAATTGATGAAGAACGGGTCCCAGCCCACCAAGCGAGTTTCACCCGTTGACAAGGTTTTGGTCTCTGTTTGCTGGGACAGTGAGGGGGTTATCGTTATTGACTATCTGCAAAAGGGTCAGACCATCAATGGGGTGTTCTGTGCACCAGAATTACGACAGTTGAGGGCAACAATCACAGAGAAAAGGAGAGAAAAGCTCCGAGTCGACGTGCTGACAATGCACCTGTCCACACAGCATAGGGGTCAGTGGCAGCAGCAAACGAATGTGGCTTTGAAATGTTACCCCACTCTTCCTATTCACCTGACCTAGCACCGTCGGACTTGTACCTGTTTCCTAAACTGAAGTTTCACTTACGTGGTCAACGTAGTGATGGTGATGATGGCGTCATTGATGTGGTTTAGGCATTTTTAAGGGCTTCAGACGCAATATTCTTCCACAAGGGAAAGAAAAGCTCGAACATCGCGAGACCAAGTGCAATGAAGTTAGAGGGGACTATGTTAAAAAATAGTGCAAGAAAAATTTTTCTGCCATGACGTTTTTTGGGAGAGGCCGAGAACTTTTGGATCACCCCTCGTAACTGCCCTTATAAAAATGATAGATGGTCATTGAATCATCAAATATTTAGATTTTACACAGCCAAAACACAACCGAAGTAACGCAATGCATTTTTGTCCTAGAAATTTAATAGAAGCCTTAAGACTACTCTATACGTAACGCTTAATTTATTTTGACTGTGTAAAAACTTAAACTTATCCAATATCTGCTGACGTCCTTTTTTGTTTGTTTGTTTGTTTGTTTTGTTTGCTTGTTTGTTTGTTTTTAAGGTCCTCGCCTGTTCCCCGGGGCTCCAACGTTTGGTAGTGAACGGCCTCCAGTGGGAGCAGTGCGGTATATTCCCCTCTTCCCTACCCTTGCTGCCGAACCTCCGCCATCTTGCCCTGAACTACACCAAGGATTACGACACCAGGACGAGAGCTAGAGGACGCCGGGACAAAGTACCGAGACCGGTGTCGCTGTTACCTGAGTCGCCTTCGCAGATACAGATTCTGAAGTTACAGAGCACATATATCATTGAAAAGTTTTTACAGGTAAAAAGTCTGATGTGACAAAGCCTATCTATCATCTTACAACTTAGCCTCTACTGACCGATCTTCATCGAACGCGTCGAACTCCCAATTCTATTTCGAACAGTCCTTCCGCCGCCGATTTTGACGGAGTGGCGGGGCTTATTGTGTTCGAAATAGAACAAGAGGCGGGGCTTATGGTGGTCGAAATAGAACAGGGGCGGGGCTTGTGGTGTTCGAAATAGAACAGGGGGCGAGGCTTATGGTGTTCGAAATCGAACAGGGGCGGGGCTTAATAGTGTTCGAAATAAAACAAGGGGCGTGGCTTATGGTGTTCGAAATATAATACGGGGCGGGGCTTCTGGTGTTCGAAGTAGACCTGAGGGCGGGGCTTATGGTGTTCGAAATAGAACAAGGGGCGGGGCTTATTGTGTTCGAAATAAAACAGGAGGCGGGGCTTATGGTGTTTGAAATAGAACAGGGGGGACTTATACTGTTCGAAATAGAACAAAAGGCGGGGCTTATGGCGTTCGAAATCGAACAAGGGTGGGGCTAATGGTGTTTGAAATAGAACAGGGGGCGGGGCTTATGGTGTTCGATCAGGAACGTTCTATTTCTACATTCTTGTAGGTCTTGAGTTCAGGAGGACTCCCGTGTTTGAAGACGCTCGTGGTGGTGACTCGGAACGAACGATACAACCCTTTCTTGCTGTCGGGTTGGGCCGACGTGTTCCGACGATTGCCGACGTTGCGACTCGGGCTGTTCTTTCTTGACGTCCACATGACCCCTGAGGAGTTTTGGCCCTTCCTGAGACCTGACCTGCCGGTCACTGACCTGGGATTTTGTACCCCAAGCGTTTTTCCAAGCCTACAGATAGAAGCTGTGATGAGAATGATACCCGACTTATACAGCTCAACACTCGAGTCGTTCTTTTTGCTCGGGATTTGCGGACTGTTCTGTCAAGAAAGCCTGGTCGACATCGTCCGGAAATGCACGAAGCTGGCGAAGCTGGTCGTCGAACCGACGCTTCTAGCCGAGACGGTGGCGAAGATTGCCGAAGCGGGCCGGAGTCGGCTGAAGACGCTGGTCGTTCAGTGGATGATGGACAGGGTGAAGTCCGATCCGACACGACTGCGCCTGCTCAGTGCAGACGACATTCGAACTTTGAAAGATCACGTGACCGCGACTCTACAGCAGCCCTCTGAAGTTGCGCTGCACACCAAAATGGCACCAAACTATCGACTTCACGTGGAAAACTTTATATAAAAGTTCACTCCAAGAAAACTTGCCTTGAAAGATTCCTGTGTGATTAGTTGCGTTTTAATACTAGTTAAAGAACTTTGCCAAGAAGTGTCTGTGTGTGTGTCTGATGTCTGTCTGTATGTGTGTGTGCGCGCGTGTGTGTGTGTGTGTGTGTGTGAGAGAGAGAGAGAGAGAGAGAGAGAGAGAGGAGGTGTGTGTGTGTGTGTGTGTGTGTGTGTGTGTGTGTGTGTGTGTGTGTGTGTGTGTGTTTGTGTTCGTTCATGCGTGCGTGAACATCTTAAAGTTTCTGTTATAATGTAGCAAACTAGCCGGGAGCTAGTGAAACGTAACAATTTAGCCTCCTAGTATCTGCTTGGAGATTAATTAATCTAACTGCACAGAAGTAGTCCGACCAGTCTGTGTTGACTTTTGACCTCATCTAACTGCCGACAGAGAGATGTATTTTATGAAGGAATGGCTTAAATAACAGTTTGAGATGTGTTTTATGACTGAATGGCTCGAATAACACTTTGAAATTCGAGGTAGAACAACCAATAGCATGGCGGAGTCGAATTTTGGGAACTGTTTGCAGTTGTTAAGTTTCGTAGTAGTGTCGGTGACTTGTCTTGTGTCTGTTGTACCGGCCGGCGCTGACAGGGAGTTCGGGGAGGCCAGAGGTCGTCTGAGGATAGCCGAGTTTCACCTGAGGAAGTTCGGAAGGGCAACCATGGAGGAGCCGGCGGAAGTTCAAGTTATTATCAAGGTTTGTCTCTGTGTGTGTGTGTGTGTGTGTGTGTGTGTGTGTGTGTGTGTGTCTATATGAGTGCGTGTGTGTGCGTGTGTGTGTGTGTGTGTGTGTGTGTGTGTTTGTGTGTGTGTGTGTCTGTGTGTGCCTGTTTGTCTGCCTGTATGTCTGTCTGTCTGTGTGTGTGTGAGGGGGTGAAGTCTGCCATCTCTGACACATATTTCCCCTTACAGCTAATCCGTAGATATGACATCTTGCTGTTGTTAGGGATCATGGACATCACAGGAAAGGCTATCTACGAGCTCTTCGACAAGATCACCATGTGAGCTGCAGCGTCATTCATACATAATGTTTACCTTCTCCCGGTCTAACCTAACAAACTACTGCTCTCGGCTATGTTTGTAGTTACATGTTTAAAGTTAAAACTTTCGATCAAACACAATAAAGTTCTTTCGACCAGTTACTCTGGTCTTCCTCAGTAGACTGACCCAGTGAGGTCTGTCACGTGGCTTCTTTGAAGTGTGACGTCAACATCTTGTAGACGATGTCGGCCCCGTCGCGGTTGAGTGAGGGGTGAAGGGCCCTGATGTAAATATCCTCTTTCACCCCTCACAGGAATATTGGACATTGCATAAGACTATATCCTGTTAAGTTTATATTTTCATATTTCAAGTGATATGGGTGAAGACGAAGACTACGGAATTATCGTCAGCAAGAGGGTTGGGATCGTGCCGAGAGAGCAGTTCGCAGTCATATACAGGTACAAAGGATCTCAATTCATGAAATAAAGGTGATATCACACTTGAAGTCACTTAAAGTAATGTTTACTCCATATATATAAAACCTTAGATATGTAGGACTCGCTCCGCAAAAAGTGCTTATTTTTCTGAGCTGGATGGCATTAGATATGTAGTAATTGGTACGTGCCGTTTTCGACTCACTGTACATTTGGTCTAGCCTCTACCAGGCTTTGGGAGGCGGATGGAAGGTATAGAAATTGGCCAAATGGAGAGATAACATGCCAGGGGAATTGGTCCGCTAAAGGAGTACAGTTTGCCACTCTAGCGGACCAACTCCCCTGGCATGTCATCTCTCTATTTGGCCAATTTATACTCCTCCCAGCCGCCTCCCGAAGCCTGGTAGGCTACATCTGGTCAATTTATACTATTTAACAAGAGATAAAGTCTTATAAACGATATTTTTCTCTCATTATCAGGGTTGACAAAGGCGTGGTCATGACGGATTCCTATTATTACGAACTCGGGGGAGACGCCAGGGTCTTCGACAGAGCGCCATTCATTGTGAGGTTTTCGTTGCAGCAACTTGGTACGTAAAAATAGAATATATCAACGATCTTCAGTCACACAGGTCATGTACGATATAGTATACAGACGTAGAAGAACAAGAAACGTTGTGTTTGGGGGCCCCTTGCATGCATGATGTGTCAGCCTACCTTACAGCATTCGTAATTGGGTTCTGTATATTCTTTTTTTCAGATCAGGCATCGTGCGAAGAAGAAAGTTGTCACAACAAGGAATTGCCAGGTACGTACTTTTGTGACCACACATTACTCGTACATCTTACCTCATTTTGATTGGAATTATACTTATATTATTGATTGATTATTTCAGTGCTAGATGACATTGCCCTGGTAGCTGTCCACCCCTCAGCCACCGACACGGCACGGGAGTTAGACCGTCTGGCGGACGTGTATACTGACGTATGCGCAAGGTGGAATATACAGGTCTGTTTGTTTGTTTGTTTGTTTGTTTGTTTGTTTGTTTGTCCGCCACCAACACGGCGCGGGAGATAGACCGTCTGGTGGACGTGTATACTGACGTATGCGCAAGGTGGAATATACAGGTCTGTTTAAAGTTACATTTTACAACTTTCGATCCAACACAAAGTTATCTCACCTAGAGCACTCGACCAGTCACTCTGGTCTTCCTCAGTAGACTGACCCAGTGAGGCTTGCCACGTGGCTTCTTTGAAGTGTGACGTCAACACTGGGTCAAGGGTATCTGGTAGATGATGTCGGCCCCCGTTGCGGTTGAGTGAAGGGTGATGGGCCCTGATGTAAATAGCCTCTTTCACCCCTCTCAGGAAATAGTCTTGTTCGGTGGCCAATATTCTTACAGTGTCCAGTGAAACAAAATGTCCAGGTGACTCGATGTAGAGCTGGTTGAATATATATCATATCATAATGCATATATCATTGTTTTCCACAGAACGTTTTGTTTGCAGGAAATTTCAGGGCAGGGTGCGACTACGTCACAGGGAAACAACTGAAGGCATCGCGCCTGCGCGCCAACTCGAAATTCCATTGGCCAATCGGGGATGACGTAGATACAACTCTTGCCAAATTAGGCTGTGCTTATGACAGGTAAAAACTATTCTTAAAAGTGGTTTTCGCCGATTTTTAAGTTAAGGATTCGTTAAAACGTATAGGTAACCAGTTTCTCTCACTTTCTTTTACTCACTCTTTGTGAGCTTATGTGTGTGTGTGTGTGTGTGTGTGTGTGTGTGTGTGTGTGTGTGTGTGTGTGTGTGTGTGTGTGTGAGTGTGTGTGTGTGTGTGTGTGTGTTTGCGTGTTTGTGTGTGTGAGAGTATTTGTGTGTGTGTGTTTGTGTGTGCTTGTCTGTGTGCGTGTCTGTGTGCGTGTCTGTGTGTGTGTGTGTGTGTGTGTGTGTGCGTGTCTGTGTGTCTGTGTGTGTGTGTGTGTGTGTGTGTCTGCGTGCATGTGTATGCCCGTGTTTCTTCACTGTAGTTCCTATATGTTCCACCAGGGTGCGCTTACCATTTACCGCCTGCTATCTCTGATTGCTTGTAAAATACGTTATCAAGGCCATTTCTGTGTAAAAGAAAAAACTATCGATGACACAATTCATTGCAAGCTTCCTATAAATTGTACAGTGCAAGTTCTGACTCTCTTGTTTCTCCTTTCACACTAAGGTTTGTGTTGGCCGGGCAGGATTTGAAGCGGGCCTTCATCCCGGAGAGCGGCAAGATCTTTGAATACGACTCGGCGTACGATCTAGACAGAGACTTGGTGATCATCTCCTTGCTTTAATCAACTTAAAATCACTTGAATGTTAGCCTCCTTCCTTTAATACGACGCGGCTAGGCAAATTTCTGTCTCGTCAACGGTCGTTGCTATTTGAAACGAACGGTCGGAGCCATATCCGAACGTAGCATAACTTCTTCGAGGGGCAAAAACATTTAAACCTTATAAAAAGCATCATTTCAATTTCAAATGCACGACATCGCGAATAATTGTCAAGATATTAATGAAAGAAAATACATTTTTTATCGCAATTAATTATTGTTCGGAACTTTTTATCTTATTTATTGTAAGAATAAAATATTTGGGCATGTCTGTGTTTAGGTGGAGGATCTCAGTGACCACTATCCAATAGAGATACAGATTCAGCCGGCTGGAAGCCTGAAAAGTGAGTCATTTTAGGTAGTCATTTTCACCTGAGTGTAGTGAAGAAATAGGTGTAGAGTAAGTATATGAACACAGCATTGCGGCCTGCATGTGGTTCAAACCCATAACCTTTTGATTCTAAGCCGACAACCCTAACTAGAAGGTGTTCGTCATAAATTAGCAACACCTCATATTGTATTCTAGTGTTCCTTTTAAGTTTTTATATTTGTTTATATTTGCTCTTGATAAGAGTGCTTTTATGAGCACTTTGCTTTAAATTTTCTCAATTTTGTTTAAACAACTATGAATAAGAAAAACACAAACACAAGACCATCTTGCCACCATCTAATTCTTCTTCCGTCAGACCACTGGAACCTGAGAGGAGTAGAGAGTGAACAGTCGCTGAAGCTGTTCGACGCTCGAGCCTCCGTCCCTCGCCCGGCAGACTTGGTCACGACTTTTTCACAAACTTTTGAGGACTATCGTGTAAGTCAACTGACAACATTTCATTCCTTCCGAAAATATATATATAAATAATAAATGGATAAATTTCAAAGCCTTATGATGATAATCATAACTTTTGTAACCAAAATTATGGAAAAGTAATCGACTGGACAAAAGTCGTTCAAAGCCATTCAAAAAGTTTCTCAGTGTTCCTAATTTTGTTCCCATTTTATGTTGTATCGTTTCTCGTTCACTGGCCACCCTTGGTAATCAGCAAAGAACAGCTGTAGGGGCAAGCCAGTTGTCTTAAGATGCGATAAATGAATGAATAAATAAGACTGGACTCAAACAGTTGAAAATTTGGGTATTCACAGTTTTTTGTATGGTTCAGACCTGTTTCAGATACTGAAGTGTGTTTTACATTCTCAGGTTGAAACGCTGTACACGAAGACCGGCGACCTCCGCAAGATTCTCGCAGCAAAATTCTTCCCGGACGGTTCCAAACTTCAGAAGGAGATAAAAGACCTGAAGATCGTTCTGCACTTCTTGTCTCCAGACATTCTGCCGAGGTTTAAGAAAGCTTTCGGGGAGGAGGATAAGAACTTGACCTTGACTTTGGTGTGCGATGTTATTGAAGGTGGCTGTGAGATTAGTATATCGACACCTATGTAGGCATTGGGACTGAGATATCTTTGTTTGTTTGCTTGTCTGTTTGTTTGTTTAGGATCTCTATAGCTATTAGTGTGAATTTTACACTATTCTTCCTGAAGTCCGTAGTGAATCATCAGAGTAGTGTTTGGACCATCGCACACAGGGCATGCCCCTACTCTTTTTCGAAAGGCCTTAAGGTGCGGTCTGTTCTTGAACGTGCGTGGGGTGTGGCTCTCCTCAAGCACGAAACCTCCATTTAGCGTCCTATCCGAGGGACGTCCCTAACCGAAGCTATGTACTCATTTACACCTGAGTGAAGTGAAGAAAGTCGTGTAAAGTGTCTTTCCCAATGGCAAATTCAAGATCGGTGACATGGCAGGGTTCGAACCTGGGACCTCAAGCTTTTTCTTGCAAGTTGAACACACCATTGCAGCATTAATTGGGATTGACAGACTTCAAGTCAACCTTACACACAGACACTTTCCTCAGAAAAGACGCTGGAGACTCACACCGTTCCAACAACTTTATTCAAGCCCATCTGCAAAGTTTTTTCGTCTGGCATGGCAAAGATTCTCCATTTTCAGGCTCTTAGTGACACCTATGGTAATGGAGAGGCTATGGGAAAAGTTTAAAACAACATATCCCCAATATGAAAAAACTTAAACTGTTCTCCAACTCAAAATTTGACTCACCAGAAATTTTCGACTGAATCACTCAGTCTTCCTCAGCTATCTGACCCAAATGCTGTGGACACGTGATTTTTCCCACGTGGGACGTCAGCAAAGGGTCAAAGGTTGTCTGAAGTCATATCGCCCCCCGTCCCGGTTGAGCGATGGTTAAAGTGCCCCAACATATCCCCAACTACACATACAATCATGAACTTTAATATATTTCTTCAGAGTTACTGGATGCGGGTAAAGCTCAGACTTTACTATTACTTCATTATTGTCTGTACTATTGTCTTATAATATATAAGATACTTTTAAACACTATTGCAACATTAAGTATGGTTCCTTTTGAAACCTTGGGAACATACTCAGCTACCTGAGTCAAGTCACAGTCACATCACTGTCAGCATCACATCTGAGACATTACAACTGTAACACTGAACAGTCAAGCCATTTAAGTGTATAACCATTATTCATAACATCCAAAATAGAAATAAAACTAAAAGAACATTGCACTTTCTCATCCCAGCTGTAAGTTAAACACTTTTTATCACTCCGGTTTATTGCCTTTCCTGTCTTTTTCACAGATGCCTAACAACTTGTATTGCCTGACATTAAAGACGTTAAAAAGTCTAGAATCTTCCATAGGAGCCAGACTGTTGTTCTATAATATTCATATTTGACAATTATTGTGGTTTATTGTGGTTCAGCTATCAATACAGCAATTCTACATACTTGTGGTATATAACACTGTACAAATTGCACCAGAATACATCGATAAGACATTAATGATAGCCATGGTCTACAAAAATACTGACCAAACTATTTATACAATTTTCTATATTGGACAATTTCGGGTTACAACTCTGGATGATCATTTTCGTTATTACCTACATCTGATTTAGTATTGCATGTGTCCTCACAATGTTCAAGAGCATCCTTATACAACATCCTAACAACCTCGTATGGGCACGAAACCTGATGCCATCCGGGAAAATGTTCCTCTCGCTCGTTCACCATCATCATCACCCTGAACTTTGACCCTGCGGGGTCATTGGGTCGTGACCCGTTGGGGTCATCAGGTCGTGACCCCTGTGGTGCATCATGGGAAGTTGCTCTCCCTTGTTCCGATTGGTCGCATGGGGAGGTACCGTCGCACTTGTACAAAACAAGAGCGAGGTTTGCTCCGAACGGTGAAATTTGAGATGTACGGAAAACGCGGTTCGTGTGCTTGGCAAAGTTGTCTGCCCTCAGAAGGGTCGTGTCCTTAAATAACCCCAGGAGGCTGTAGAGGGGAACCAGCGTCTCTGTGTGGCCGAACAGGAACTGTGCTCTCAAGCTGAGGAGGGGCAGATAATACTGTAACAATACTAAATCAAACTTCATTGCACAATAATTGTAAAAGGAATATTAGTAGGTAAAGTATGGCATCAATTGCCATATGACAAACAAGACTGACCTACCTACCATAAGTTAGACTACTAACTAGTATAGACTAATTTTACTGTAAATGGTCAGATTTCTGGCATTTAGGTCGTATAGTCAAACCTCGTCTCAGGAACCACTCAAGGGACTGAGGAAAAGTGGTTGTTGAGGAGGCAATTACTAATGTCTAGTTGTTGCTCAGGCAGGGTTCTGGATAGTCTCTGCATTTCTTGAGGAAGTGCAACATAGATTTTCCCCAGGCACAGTTCTAGATACACAGTCTGTATGCATTAAGTCTCAGGTCTCGTATGCGTGGACTAGAATCTAGAACTGTACCTGACCATGGTTCTGAATTAAGTACAGTTCTGGAAATAACAAATTTCTCTCTCTTTCTTTGTCTCTCTCTTTCACTCTCCCCCCTCTCTCTTTTTCTCTCTCTCTCTCCAGTTTGGATGCCCTTCCTAATGCCAACCCAAGCCCTAGTAGGGCCCAGGATCCCTCTAACTGACCTGCTCTCGTTTCCCGAGACAAAGCCCTCCATAGGTTTTAGCATCTCCTTCAGCAGATGACATGCAGGTCTGTAGTTCAGCCTGTGGCCGTATCCATGCTTCCAGTAGGACTTCAGGTCAGACAGGTACTCAAGCACCTAGTAGGGAAAGGATAAAGAACTGTTTAGTCTACTGAGGAAGACCAGAGTGACTGGTTGAAAACTCTAGGTGAATTTCATTGTGTTGGATCAAAAGAATTAACTTTAAACACTTAAAAGCCATTTAGTTGATCACACACTTTAAAGTACAACATGAATTGTAGCCTATTTACTGTACAATATGTACTAGAATCACATATACTTGAATTGTAACAAGAAACAAAACATATATACTTAAGTGTTCTAAAAAGCATGCATAATATGGGGTAATGAAATTTGCTATTTGAATGCATTTATTTGTCTATTATTTAATTGTTTGGCACAGAGTCCATGATAAAAGTACAGCAATCACTCATACACAACTATTTTTCTAAAAGTTGTGTGACTGAACTGTTGGACAATTTTTACCTGTAGATGTTGAGGTGTGAACAGGTCACACCAGATGGAGCGGCCTCCGTAAACAGCTGTCTCCATGGCACAGATGGTCCACATCACCTTCAGGTGAACTGGGGTGGCAAAAAGACAAACATGTAAACAAAAATATCACACTCATTGCAATACATTGATGAAGGTTTAATAGACATCCAGATATTAAAACAATACTCATAGGAAATGTCTGTTCAGCTGTTTTTTCCAGTTGCTCATGTATATGTGTTAACGGTTCTGTTAGTTCATTAGTGACACTGAAGAAGAGTGGTGGATGTCACTCGAAACGTCCGGAAATTATCTCTCTAATTTATCTAGTAGTAGAGTTCAAATTTCCTATGAGCACTCATTGTAATGTTTCTTTATTTCTTTTTTTTCAAGCTGTAAGATATGCCAGAAAAAAATGATTTTGGAAACTGACGTTTTCAGACGTTTCAGGTAGCATCCACTACCTTTCATTAGTGACACTGGAGACCTCTCAAATTCAGTTTTATAAACAGGAACTACACATTCATCCATTGTTCTCTGAGTGTCTCTCACTGCTATTAATAACACTGTTGCCACAATACTATCAATAGAAGTTGGCGTGCCTTGTTCAAGGATGTATTATTTAATGTTGGATAGTTTCCTATTGTTGTCATTACAAAGCATGCTAGCACAACCAGGATGTATTATTTATGCTGCGTCACCTCAAACGTACTTGTGTGATGTGAGAAGATAATAAAAGATGGGGGAGAGCCATTATTCACTTATTTGATCACATACTCAAAAATACAACATTGTAACCCAAGGGCTAAATTGCAGTGTTTTAAAAGATCTTTACAATACGTACTATAAGCATCTATGTTAGACTTCTAACACAACACTAATGCAGGCTACTCATGAGAATATGTGAAGACAACAACAAGTTCAAGTAAGTAACTAAGTCAAGAAAAACATGCAAGTTTAGGCCACAACAATTTAGTTTCTTTCTTCTTGGTCATTTTAAGGTGAACAGATTGCAACTAGACATTACAAAAGCACAGAAAATTTGAAAGAGGCAGGAAAACTTGAATATGACTGTATTCACTGTAGCATCAAGGACATTATACTACATAATATCCTTGGTATCATAAATTAAACTGGGTCCAGGCCTGAATGTTTTCATTTTCCTGAGATAAGCATTATGTCATTAAAAAAAATGGAACCAGCAAATTAAAATGGTGTGGCCTTATAAATTCATTTGCCATTCAGCACAAGGTTGTTGTGGCGTGTAGGTCATTCAGTACCAAGGACAGTCCTGACAGGCCTAATTAAAAGAGATGCTGTCCTATGTAGTAAAGTAATTGCTTTCCATTGTGTACCAGAGTTACAATTCATAATTTATTGATGGGGGTGAAGAACTTACAAGCACGTGTAATTGTCAGTCTTAATTTGAGATCTAATTTCAGATTTATGGGCCCCAGAGTTATGTACATATATGTATCTACCATAACCATATTAATTACTTAGTACAAATGTATCTGATAAATTAAGTCAAAAGGCCAAGTTTGCTTAAATCACTTGTATTAGGAGTGTTGAGGCTTGTGATGGAGTATAGCACATTCAGCACCAAGGACAGACACAGATACCATTATTATAGGATGTCAGCTTGATAATTTATCATATTACATGTAACAGTATCCGTAAAATAACCTGTACTGAACTCAGTGGGCATGATAAATGTACAATAAAGGTCTTCATTGATTCATAAAATCCTTAACTACTAGTAATTCCCCTGAAGTGGCATTATAGCTCATTCAGCACCAAGGACAGACACAACCATTGTTATTGGATGCTATTTTAGGCAGTAGGGATACAGTAGCTACTACAATTATTTGTTTAGATTGGTGACATGCTAGCATGCTGCCAAACTGCAGACACAAGCCTAAAGATGAGTCCTTAATTTTCTGGGTGGTAAAAATCAGCCCAGGGTCCTCCCAGTAACCGTTTTTTTGTTCAGAATTTATGGCATTTTTGCTCCATGAATGTCGATATACATATATTGGGATAGTGTTTCAACTCAGTATGTAGATAAGTGACTAGAATATTGACTTTAAGAAATCTGGTTTCTGAGCCTTTAAAACTGCATTGGATGCCTTTAACTCTTTCTCTTGAACAAACAAACATACAAACTTACCAGTGGAGAAATCCAGCAGTACCGAAGGTCCTAACTGTGACGTGATGTTCTTCAGCACACCTCTGAGCTCAGGACCGTCCAGAAACTTTGAGACTTCTTGTAAGGCTTCTGGGCTTCCCTCAACTTCTTCTGACCACTTCTTACACTTCTCAAGAAAGCGTAACAGCTTGTCTGTGTGAGCGCCTGCATCAGTCTTAAGTTTCCTGGGGTCGTCTAAGCTATCACCTGATTTTATTTCTTTCAACCCGTTCCATACTCCACTTACAAACGCAGAGGCACTGTCTAATGTCCTGTTTGTTGTACTGCTCACAAATCGTAGGCTGTCGGATTTTGCGCCGTGGAATATGGTGGGAAAGCGATGGACGATACGGCCAGCGAGTTCTTCCATCTCGAACTTCCCGGTTTCTGCGAGCATCATGGTGTCCTGCCACTCAAAAGAGTTCTGCCACCGCCTCATCATGTTCACGATGTCCTTCTCTTTCGAGCCGTAGTGTCGGATTGACGAAACCACGTAGTCGATTTTGCTGATGTCGGGCTTTTTCGGGTACCGCGTCCCATGCCTCACGAGCATGCTAAGGTGGATGGGCTTGCATTGGCGGAGTTGCGGGCATGTTTCTGACGGAATTCTGTCTCTCTCGGTCCTCTCGTGCCAGGTGAAAGAAGAGTCGTATTTTGTGTTGGTGGCGAACGCGTCGCGTTTGGCAGAACTGCGCGGGTCCTGGGTGGATGTTCGGCTTGTGAAGCTGAGGAGCAGCAAGAGGCATGTTGCTACAGGCGGGATTCGAACCCTGGTCCGCTGTTCTAGTCTGATCAACATTGTTGCACCGCAGGGCAGGATTTCACAATAGAAGTGTTCCCAGGCTTGAAGGATGGAAAGTATATTATGACATGAATTCCAACAATTAACTTATCAAGCTCATCAATTAAATGTTACATGGAGAATGGCTTACATTATTCAAAACTAGTCTCATAAATGCATACATACATCTACCTGATTCCAATAAAAAAAGAAAGTTTCATTCATCTATGGGAACCACATGAAGGAATAGAAAAGTGAAGGTATCATTACTAAGAATCTGTAAGATATTTGCTGGCTCAATCAATTTAGGTTTTGTGGTGTTTTAAAATATCCAAATGCTGCAAGTTGACTTTACCCAGGAAACACAATCACTAGATACCATTCCATTGTACACACATAGTACATGTCTCCTTTCTACTTCCATCATTTCAGTTCTAACGTTACATGAAACGACAATATTAGATGTAACGTTATGGTTTAGACCAACGTACCTAGCCATCTCTAGGTGTTCCAAATATATCATCAGATTTGAAATCAGTTGGTAGACGCTTTTCTCCAAGATCCTGTGTCCACCTTCTTCAGAATTTTGAGGTGGGTTGGGCATTCCATCACTGTTCATCAGTGCTCTTCTCCATCCCTCATCTTTGCTCTTTAGATCTTCCTCTCTATCTAGGTAGACCGAACTTCATCTAAGGGGGGATGGTAAAATTCGAACTAGGGACAAATTTTCATAGAAGTAATCTTTTGGATTGTCAATTTTGTTTTATTAATAAGATTTCGATGGAAATATTTCGTTCTGATTCGGTAATATGCATTAAAAATGGATGCGAAGTGCATATAATAACTTCTGGGCGTCCCTCTGAATAGTGGACTGGTCCAGATTAAATACCCCAATGTCATTTCCGGTTCAGACACTCGCTAGCTTCCGGTTTTCGACAGCGGACGGCGTTCCTCCGAAAATACCGACTCTTTTCACCTCTCCTGGTCCCAAATCACGACAAAAATGTCCGAGGATAGTCAACAAGACAGCAAGAGGCAGAAGACGGTATGGAAGAACTTATCTTGTCGTCTGTTTGGGCGTATCTTTGGTAGTTTGGTCGCTTGTGGGAGGGGGGAGGGGGGCCCGGCGCGTCTGGACGCATCGGAAGTGAAGGAATTTTTCTAGGAAGCAGACAAAACTCACTCGGCGTTTTGTGACAATTTTTAAACTCTACGTGATAGCAACCGCGAAATTTTAGTCATAATAAAAAAGATAAAGTTATAGAACTTGAGAGAATTGAGTTCCGTTTTGCTCGACTGAAGATGGTGTCAAATAAAATTATCAAGGTGTTTCTTGTTTACTGTTCACCAAGGAGGTTATAACGAAAGTCATCCTTGGTTTGATCTGAAAAATTTATATCTACGTGTGATGACTTCAGTAAAACTCCCTGAAAAATAAGAGGTTTGGTCACCAGCTCCCAGTGATTAAAAGATGCCCATGTTGGCTCTTGGAGGGCATATAATTTTTGCTGGCAGTCCTATAACGTTAATTGATGCTGTCTTTAAGTCATATATATATATATATATATATATATATATAAGACAACATGTACCAGCAAGAGACACCCTCCAAGAGATTTGCTTGGCCAGGGTGTGCCGTTTCCTGTGTCAGAACTTCTCAAAAGTACACGTATGTGAAATCTGAGTATGACATGACTTCCCCTATATGACAGGCATATCGCAACACCTTGCCTTTATTTCTGAACCTCAAGTTGATGAGAACCATGTGAAGGAATTCTAGGAACAGCTCACATGTGTTTCTCATTCTTGGCTACTACTAGTATATGTGTCAAATTGCAGTGATAGTTCCAGTAGGCATACTGGTGCTAGAAAATGGTTGATCTTTACATTTGACAGGTGATAAAATAATTGATGAAAGACTGTACTTCATTCATTGTATTGTTATATGTCTCAAGAAAAGCCAAAGCTTTTAACGTTACTAAGATATTCCAGTTAATCCAGTAAGACCAAGCCCCACTGAAAAATAACTCGTCTTGAAAAACAACACCTCACAGTTGAATGGGGCTGTCTAGTAGTAGTCTGAGCATTGAAAAAATACTGACATAATAGCTCTGAAGTTGAACGACATCTGCTTGACAATCGTGATAACTCCATTACTAGTAGATTATGGGTGTGGTCATGTAGTCTACTAGACAATTAAAGTCACAATTGGTCGAGAACACTTACACTTTCACTTGTTTCATTTCAACAAAATTTCCATAATCTTTCCATCACCTGTTAACAATATTCTGTCAATTTCATAGAAAGCAAACTTGTTGGTCTGATAAAATTGTTATGATACGATATAGAGGAATTTAAAGTTGTGAAGGAATTTCCTCTGCATTTGCCTAGCTAGAGACTGCTTCACTGGAAAAAACAAAACGAATTTACCTTCCAATTGCAACATAAGCCTTAAGAGATTAGGGAAGCTGTCAGAAACCTTATTTAGTCAGACTCGTGTTACCATGGTGACAATGAACAACAACCCACATGTCTGACAGGCTTCACCGACCAACCAGAGCATTCCTGGCATGGGCGTAGCCGTAATCCTGCTCAACTATTGGCTCTAAGCGCTTGCTTTGGACTACTGTAAATCATGTTATATTCGGGATAGCAAAATTTTGCAGCCTGAGAAAAATAAATGTGTTCATGGAACTATATGTTCACGGAGGTGGCAGGTGCAGAAAAAATGAAGTCTTTCTTTGTTCACGGATATGATAAGTTTGTGCCCCGTGCTACAGAAGTGACTGCAGAAACAGCAAACATAAAAGTAACTGGAAAAAATCATGAATTACAGTATCCATTTGTGTTGATAGTTTTCAGGCTTGGTCCACTTGTTGGTTGTCAGAATCACTCAGATTTTGGAAGGAAATCGATGAAGCCAGTTGCCAAAAAAAATCGAAGTCATCCTGTGATAGTCCTAAACTAAATGATTTAAATTAAACAGGCCTTAACAGGTGAGTGACCCACACAATGCCCAGGTGTCTGAATTTTTTTTACCTCAGGCTTTGGCTTTTGGAGGACACTTAATTCTTCACACTGTTCTTTGCAGAAATGTGTATAATTACATTACTCAGCTCAAGGCTGGTGTATTGTTTGAATGGCGTCACACATGATGTGCCAGTAATTGGCATGACGAAGTGTGCTGCGTACATGTGGTCACAATGGTAAATGCGTGCACACTTAACATGTAGAAAATTCAATAGACAGTTTAACAGCCTGTGTCCTTGTGACAGTAAAATGTTCATTATTTTTACATTGTATAATACAGTATGGTTGGTGCCTTGTTAAAACTACATACTTATAATTTAAACACAGCTAAATTGAAGTTAATAACCTAGTTAGAAACATTCCACATAAGTAACTCACTAACTCACTGGGTGTGGCATACCCATTATGTTTTACTGTAATACCCCTGTGGCCTTGCCACTGACGTGGGTACATTCCTGCACATCTTCAACAGATAAAACACGTACTATCTAACCTTGAGACACACGGAGACAACGCTCTTAGTGTTCTCTATAGAACCACTAAGACTTGTGTGCGTGTGCCCTGAGCACACTTACCGGTAATTCAGTCCAATGAATTTGATCGAGGAAAGACAAGATGGCATGATCTTCAAGTTCTCCTATTTCTTGCTAGATCTACACATTTATACTAGAATTTATACATTTATACTAACGTTAGAATTACTTTGTTGAAAATGACTAGTAGATGGTACATGTACATAAGTGTTTGGTCAGGAGTATTAAAATCAATATCTTAATATATAGATCCATACAAATTATCCTATTATGCTATGTACAGTACAGTAGTACAGTATTGTGTAGCCCCAGACAGGTAAATTGTAAAGAACTTAAATTTCTGTGTTGAAGAGTGAAAGAGCTTAAGTGTAAGAAATTCCACACAATACAGTAAATTGTAGAAAACATGAATTGTGTACAGACATTGACCATTGATAACCACCTGTCTGAGGTTGTTATATTCACTGTACTGTAGTTTTAAATGCCCCTCCCAACACGGGTGTGTCTGTGCTGTGTGCTTAATGGATCTCTGATAATTATCTCACATACGTATAAAGTAGCCTCTATAGCATGCCAAAAACTGGGGGTTTTGGGGTCTTCAGGGTCTTTGGGTCAGCTTTTATGTGCTATTTTCTGATTGCATATAGACAATATAGCCGGCCTGGTTGAATTACCCCCGTTTTTAGAACTGGGCTAATCAGAAAACAGCCGAAGACCACCAAACCCCCAGTTCTATAAGCCTGCTACGGAGGCTATGCATAAAGAGGGATTACATTTTAGTTATCTGCAACATAATAAAGCATTCATTTACTGATTTAGAGTCTTTCAATCAAGCATACATACTTAATTTAAGATAAGAGTATTGTTCCTTTCATTGGCATTTTGCATACTCTTTAATGCTCTGACTTATAATTATACTGTATGTGGCCGCATAGTAATTCAAGCATAAGAAAGAGTCTTACGTATGCTATACTGCCTTAGGCAACAATAGCACATGTTACAAAGAATTACCCGTGCGGTGGATTTTGTGCCCGTACGTGCACAGCTAGCCCATAATGACAAGTGGTGACGTGGTCACCAAGTGTTTAACCTACCAATTATGCTCTGTTGACGTAAGTGGGGTCTTTTAGGGGGTTTTGGTGTACACGTGTGCGAAAAGTTTGAACGTTTTGCAAGGATGACTACGCGTTTCGTTGTTGACAGAGAGTTGATCTTTAGACCAGAGTTTGATCAACACATATGTACAGTTTAACTCTTCATAAGGGTGACTATGACTAAGCGTTTTGTTTAACAAGTACCAGGCTACTCATGGTGTGTGTTTTGTGGAGTTTGGACGTGAAGAAAAATGCTTTCTAATGTTGTGCATGAATGATTAAGCATTTCAACATGGTACAAGCAGAAATTTCAGAAACTTCTTGTCTTGCCTATTGAACTTCATTGCATTACTTTGTCATTTTGTATTTAATATGGACTTTTAAAACCAGTTTTAGTCAATTTTAGCTCTCCTTCCAATTAAGCCACCATACAAGTTTATACTTACAAGTATACAGATATTACAGTACTATCAATCAATCAATAGTTCCCAGGCATCAGTGACAGATGCGTGGTGGCTGGAGACATCTCTCTTTGAGATGTTTTGTTTTGAAAATTTGAGCATGTTACAATGTATATGTATAAGATTTTCTAATATCTTGTGCAGATACTAATATACCTGTGCAGTAAGAAATGTCAGAATCTGTAGTACATGTATTGGCAATGCAAACATATCTCATAATTCTTTATGTCAATGGCACTAGAGTACAATTTATTTGTATGTTTTTTATATGGAAACCAAATTAAGCCCCCATAAATCTACATCCTGTACTATGAAGTCTTTTCTATCATAATTAGCCTACTAGTGATGAAAGAATCAAATCTAAACGTATTAAGCTAACATGTACTTAAAGGCCAAATGCAATTTCACCATATATCAGAGAAGAAAGGGACACACAGAATAACAGGTATCTAGAAATAATGTCAACCAAAATAATCTTATGACTTGGATGATATTTGGATTATTTAGGCCAAAGTCATCAAGCTTCAATTATTGAAGACATTTATTTCTATTTCCATCTATAACGACGTTCCCTTATCAAATTTTATTGGCAATTTCTAGAAATAGAAGGTTTCAATTGCAGTGTCTGGCTGTGTTTTATATGCATGGCTTAAAATGCCAGCCCTGAAATATAAGACATTATTACATAAATACAATACTAAGTACTTACGGTTTATTTATAGGCATTTTGGTCATTACCTAACTGGTATAAGAGAGACTTGTTGTTCTTGGGAAAAGGTTTATCTTCTTGTAGTTGTATCGTAAAAAGAAATAAGGATGACGTTCAGCAATTCTGCCATGGATCTTCTGTATGAGTTTTGGGCATTTGTTAAGGTGAGTTTGTGTATTTCATGTCGTAGGAAAATACTGTAACTCCCAAGTTGTCTTTTTCAGTAAGGAAATGTTATCAAGAGTAAATACATTTACATTTGAATTTACAGTACACATATTCTAAAGAGTCACCGTCATGATTGTACAACATGTTAGGGGGAACTTTTGAGTCAACATTTGGCATACAGTCATGTAGTTCCAGATACAAATGTATTTGCATACAAAATATCATAGCAGTTTATGAACAACACTTTTTATCTTGTACAAATGTATCACATCTTATGCTCAAGTTCCAAATCTGTCATTATTCTGCATAATATCTCCAGTCATATTATACTTTCAAGTTTCAGCCATAATAGAAAGCAAGCATGAGTTTGCTACAAAGATATTTACCCAGTCCATCACGTATCCTGCTAACCCCCATGCGGAGCCTCTAGGTGGGCGGGGCATAGTCCTTTAAAAGTTCAGAGGTGTCCCAAAGGTAGTCAGACTCACTCGGCAACTCAGAAAGACGCCGGTAGTACTACACAAGTCTTCTTCTCAAGAATTCCACGTTGGCTTTCCGGAGACCAGCATGGCTTCGGCTTTTGTGACTGTAAGCTTGCTATTTCTTTATATTCATATTCTATAGCAGAAATAATATAAGTTGTAGGTCATTTGGAATTGTCTTTTGCATGATATATTTCACGGGACCTAGCTTTAGGACTGACAGAATGTATAGTTGAAGTACTACCTGAACTACTACCAAACTAAGTCTTGAATGATAAGTGTAGTGGGGCAAAATTATCTCTTACAGTTAATGGATAGTCTTGTCTGTTTTTGTAACTTGAAGATATTGAATTTGTGTTTCGACCTGTCTGCTTTTAGAACTCTGAGTCACAGAATGTAAGTTGACGTAACTACCAACTACTGGTAAACTAAGTCTTGAATATAACTTATAAGAAGTGTGTTTGGGCAAAATTGTCTCTTACAGTCAATGGATAGTCTTGTCTGTTTTCGTAACTTGGAGATATTTGTGTTTCGACATGTCTGCATTTAGAATTCACAGTCACATAATGTAAGTTGAAGAACTACTAACTACTAGTAAACTAAGTCTTGAGTAAGGAGAGTACTTGGGCAAAATTACACTTTACAGTCAACGACTCAATGGATAGTCTTGTCTGTTTTCGTAACTTGAACATATTTGTGTTCTGACCTGTCTGCTTTGGTGAGGTATCCCTTGAATAAACTGGACAAACCAGTTTGGTGCTGGTAGGCTCATCAGAAACATAAGCAGGGCACGGAGGTTACATTCCAAGGGACGTAATCCATGTGACTCTCTGTCCAATTTGTGGAGAAAGTACTGTATGTGCAGAGGTACATGCCTGACTAGTCCTGGGTTAACCATTTGAAAGGTAGCAATGAACATATCCAATCCAGTAAGTCTACATGTACTCGCCTCTATAGTATGCCAAAAACTGGGGGTCTTCAGGGTCTTTGGGAGCTTTTATGTGCTATTTTCTGATTGCATATAGACAACATAGCCTGCCTGATTGAATTACCCCCGTTTTTTGAGAACTGGACTAATCAGAAAACAGCCGAAGACCACCAAACCCCCAGTTCTATAAGTGCTACGGAGGCTATATACGTGTACCTATTTCTTTCGTCTCTTGTCTTGACAGTACAGAATTGCATGATTGTACACATAAGATTGGTCTACAAAATTGATGTTAGAAGTATTGTGCAAGCACGTCTAACCCTCGGAAGACGGGGAACAACAGACGATAAACCGGACAGTGAGTGAGTGAGTGAAAAGTTGTAGCATCATTAGAATACACCTTTCAAGTGTGAACTTGGTTTTTGGAAAGGTAAGAAAGCTGGAAAGATATTTTTTATCAGCAGTTTTGTGAGTGAAAGTTTAGAATCCACCCTTGACACAGCAACATGTACAACTCAGTTCAGCTGGGTGGGGAGGCCACTGCAATTATCCATAATTGAAAAAACCAGTTCTTCAATGTCTACCTTCAAACCTGTGTGTGAAAATGTCTTAACAGTTAGTAGAGTATTCACCAATCAGTGACTGTTTTGAAACTCAGCAAACACGTACCAAGACTATCCAGGTACCAAATTGTCAACGTCCACTGTACGTGAAAACACGAGACTAGGTGTAGACTTGAAAATGTCTTTCAATGAAAGTAATATCTCTCTGCCTAAAATCTCACATGTATGAATTCTTAAAATCTGTGAATAAGACTGTATTAAGAATGCTATGTCTCGGTCCCATGGTTTGTTTGTCTAGATCTGTTGAGAGGATCTTGGAAAGAGAACACAGCAACTGACATAGTGTCTGACTCTACATTGTGTAAATCTAAGAAGACACGCTATTTGGATAATGATACATGTGTATACAGTGCAGACATATCTTTGTCGCAAGCCCTAGTTGACCACATTGTTTTGTCTGTCTTTCACTTGGAGGTAGGGTGACGGAAGGATTCAGGCCTATGCTACCAGGTGCCACATCATCATACAGGCCTTGAAATACATTTGTACTTTTTTTGCATACCTATACTACAATGTACACAACATTAAAAATTTCTTGCCATACCTGTATGTTAAATACAAGCTGTTTTTGATGTGTATCAAAATAAAGTACTAGTAGTACTACAGTATATGTACAAGGGGTTAGACTATTTTTTTCAGTGTATTCAAGTTGTCTAAATATTGCTTATGAATACCCACAAGACAAATACATGTGTTGGAATAATGTTTGTTGTCTATAGAAGGGCAATGCATGTCTGTAGCAGTTTTCTGCAACATTGTATCATCTAAGTGTACCTTAAAGTTTGCTACACTCCACTTGCCACAGTCTAAAGGGGTACGTTGACTTTTTCAAGCAAGCTGAAAATTTATGGGTGTGGCTGAAATAATAGTCACGTTTTTTGTGTTGAAGTGGAGCATGCTTTGTTAAATGCACAAAGATGTCTTGTAAAAATGCAACTTGTAACAGCTGTTGCAACTAAAATAAAGAAATTATAAAAAGGGCTGATACACATGTAGCAAATAAAGCAAACCTTTTGTAAGAAATTTATAAAAGACAACTTCTTCCTCAATGATACTGACTCACCAATCAATTATTTTGATGTTTATCTCTTTCTGAACAGGATGTAATGTACATCAATGAGAAACTGCACATCCTTTTACTGTTATATGTAAACATTGGAAATGGTAGAGCAGATATCGTGAGGGGGGAGGATCCAGTAATTATCCTCTTTGCATTTTATTCCACTAATGTACACAGTATGAAGGACACATTACCATATTGTTTTTCCACATCACTGCCCCTTGTACCATTACTTACTGTATATGTAATTGCAAGGCTGAGACAGTCATTCAGGCATGTTATTTCTGAAACCTATGATGACAAAAAGAAAGACAAAGATAAACTGGAAAGGGTACAGAATCAAGCTGCAAGATTCTGTGCGAACAACTATGAAAGGGGTGCTTGTGTAACAGTAATGAAAATGAACTAAAAAGAAACCTACAGAGGGGGTCTCTGGAAAACCCAGACGAAAAATGTCCAGACTTTGCATGATGTACAAAATGACTAATACACTGGTGGACGCACCAACTACCAAGTACCTAATACCAGACTATCAGTACCAGTAGCTGACAATATAACTTAATCATGGCAGACAAAATTTTGTGTGAAAGAGCTCCAGGCAACTTTGTACTTTAATGTACCGCATTTCTAATGTCTAATATCTTTTGCATAAGTACGTAATATCTTAAGGAAAATCTTTTGTACATGATGTTCTTCAGAACTTCATCAAGGTGTTGAACGTCTATCCCCAGAAAAAATGTTCGAAATAGCTGCAGGTACCTTTTTGTGGGCAATTTATTGCTGAAATGTACAACATTTCTTAATCTTTGCACATGTGTTTTCCAGAATTTCTTGGAGGCAACAAAATGCCTATGCCCAGAACTCGGTCCTTTTATTGATGACATTTCTAACATCTTTTGCTTGTTATTTTTTCCAGAACTTCATCAAGGCGACGAATGTGTACCCTCAGCAGCACCATGTGAGCAGGACAAAGCGTGGACAGGTCCTCGGTCAGCGCGGCGGCTTCCGTGGCTGCTGCATCTGGCTCACCGGTTTGTCCGGCGCAGGGAAATCCACCATCGCCTTCGCTCTGGAGGAATACCTGTGTGGGAAGGTGTGTACGGCAAATGAGTAAGGGTGTGTGTGGGCATGTGTGTTTGTGTGTGTGTGTTTGACTGTGTGTGTGTGTATGTGTTTGTGTCTGCCTGTGTGTGTAATCATGTGTTTCTGTGTGTGTGTGTGTGTGTGCGTGTGTGTGTGTGTGTGTGTGTGTGTGTGTATGTGTGTGTAAAGCGTGCGAGTGTGTGTTGGTCAGCGCGGCGGCTTCCGTGGCTGCTGCATCTGGCTCACCGGTCTGTCCGGCGCTGGGAAATCCACCATTGACTTCGCTCTGGAGGAGTATCTGTGTGGGAAGGTGTGTATATGTCAAGGGAATGAGTGAGTGTGTGTGTGTGTGTGTGTGTACCTATATTTGTACTTGTACATGTGTGTGTGTGTGTGTGTGTGAGAGAGTTTGAGTGTGTGTGTGTACGGTGTGTGTGTGTGTGTGTGTGTGTGTGTGTGTGTGTGTGTGTGTGTACGGTGTGTGTGTGCGTATGTGTGTGTCTGTGTGTGTGTGTGTGCGTGTATGTGTATGTATGTGTATGTATGTGTGTCTCTGATGTCTCTTTTTCCTAATTTCTGCTAACCATATGTTCATAACCATAGGCCATCCCATCCTACACCCTTGATGGAGACAACATCCGTACGGGGCTGAACAAGAACCTGGGCTTCACGGCCGAGGACCGAGAGGAGAATATCCGCCGTGTGGGAGAGGTGGCAAGGCTGTTCGCCGACGGTGGCATCGTGGCCATCTCTGCCTTCATCAGCCCCTTCCAGAAGGTAAGTCATCATTATCTACCAGGGATCTCCCTATAGATGGAACAATGGTGCCACCATTTTACTGTTCTCCTAGCACCATCATAGTATTACGATTCCAAGACTTTTGTCCTTACTTTTGTTCCTTGTTTGTTTGTTTGAGACTCAGCCTGTTGGCCATTTTTCATTCAGGTGATAAGGGAAGAGGTCAGGATCAGACAAAATATAACAAGATACAGGCAGGATACATATGTAACAATGAATCGTTTTGAAACATTGGATATAAAAACCCACTGGTTGGTGAATTAAGAACCTTCTTATACAGTCTCTTGCCAACACAGACATTATTATCAACACACAAATGCAGAGAATTTTAATAAAGGCCATGTCATGTAAATAGTCATGAAAGACAGTGGATGCTGTTTGTGATTGTGTAAGAGACCTTTGTATGCAGCTTTTTTTAGTATAATATGATAATATTATGGTACATTTGTGTAACTGTGATTTTAACCCTCTGTAGGACCGTGACACGGCCCGTAAGCTTCATGAAGACAACGGGCTGAAGTTCATCGAGGTTTTCGTAGACACGCCTCTGGAGGAGTGTGAGCGTCGGGATGTCAAGGGCCTGTACAAGAAGGCTCACGCAGGACAGATCAAAGGTGGGATTTTTGTTACATACTGCAGCTAACCCTATCCCTAAACACTGGCCCTAACAGCCCTAATGTAATCTGTGTGAAACCTGTAATGTATTGTGCTTGTCCCCTTGAGGAGTGTGAACGTCGTGATGTCAAGGGCCTGTACAAGAAGGCTCATGCCGGACAGATCAAGGGTGGGATTTTACGTCATTTGGATCCACAGTTGACACTACAGCTATTCTTCCTGTGGTTATTCCTAGACACTAGCCTAACAGCACATTGGCAGAATGTGTAAATGTAATGTCTTTAGCCTAACACTACTGGTAACCCCAAACCCTAGCCCTAACCATTTTTATAAATTGATAATCTCCAAACAGATGTTATAGTTTGAGTCTGTTAGGATTGCAGCAGAACTATTTTGTGGCATTTTCACCTTAGAGTACATGTAGTTGACACAGAATTTAATATACTCATTTTGTCCTGAGTCAAGTGCCTTTCTGAAGGGCACAACATTGGGCTTGCCAGGGATTCAAACCCAGGAAATCTATGTTATGATTATAACAATCTGAACTGTGTTGATTTCAGGCTTCACCGGAATCGACTCTCCCTATGAGCGTCCTGAGAACCCGGAGATCGTCATCAAGACCACGGAGTTGGCTGTGGACGAGTGTGTGCAGACCATCGTCTCAGTCATGCAGGAGAATGTACGTTTCGAATAGTTTCTATCATTGTTTGTTTGTTTATGGAGCAAGTGTGAACTGTAGTTTCCAACACAGGAAATTACTTCGTTTTTGTCGACTTACCCAAAGTTTAGACTGACTCCAGACCTGTCCTTCCTACCTTCATATTGAATGACGAAAAGTCCAAAGAACATGGCATCAGTCTCTTGACACATCCACATGGATATAAGAATATGACTACGTAAAAGTGAAAAAAAGTCTTATTACCACATTGTAACTTTAAGTAGAGTTTTAGCATGAAGTATACAGCAAGTTCCAGAGATAATTTTATTGGTGTAACGTATAACGTATTGCTTGTCTGTTATGTCACAACTCAATTCAATCGACATAGCTGCTTCTTTGTGACCGTTTTAAGTGAATTTTAAAGGTTGCGTGTGGATAAACCATTCTCTCTCTCTCTCTACCCACAGGGTATCGTCCCGCGCTCTGCCATGGAGACTGTGAGGGAACTGTTTGTCCCTGAGAACAAGCTGGAGGCCGCTCGCTCTGACGCCGACAGTCTGGCAACGCTCAAGATCAACAAGGTGATTTTTGTTTGTTTCTTTTTGTCTCTTCATGAAATACTCAAATCGGCCCGCTGACCGCTTCTCATTGAGATCATGAAGGAACCTGAAAGTTTGCCAACTCTTAAGATCAACAAGGTGCTTTTTCTTCATTTGTTTGAGAGTTTTTTTTCATGAAATACTCAAATCAGCCTGCTGGCCGCTTTTCATTGAGATCATAAGGGAAGAGGTCATGGGTCATCCTGATTTTGTTTCAAGTAACATAATGTCAAGCTCCAAAAGCACAAGGCGTTGTGGGGGTCTGTAGGCATGCTCCCCAGAAAAATGTTGAAATCTTGACCCTCTGAACTGCTGTTTCCTGCATTTTGAGGGGCATATTTTACTGATAGGCTAGCTTAAATCTCTTTAGATGTCTTTGCACACCTATTTTTGTCCGTCAAAGATGACAGATTGGGCAAAATTTTTGTCCATTACATGCAGGAAAATTCTGTCAAAAGAGGAAAGGGCCGACACTGGCAAGAACACTGGACAACATGTAACAAAATACTTCTCAGAAGTCTGAAATGTCTTATTTCTTGCTCTGCAGGTGGACATGCAGTGGTGCCAGGTGCTGGCTGAGGGCTGGGCCACGCCCCTCTCAGGGTTCATGAGGGAGAGGGAATATCTGCAGTGTCAGCACTTCGGCATCATGATGGACGGTAGGTTCCTTTTTTTTTAGGGAAGACTCAAGTCGGAAGGAAGATGTTATTTTCCACTAGATAATCATTGTAGCAAGTTTAATAGTTAGAAAGGGGCACTGGGCTACCTACTGACAGCATAGGAAAGACCATGAGTGTCAGAAGGTTCTGGGTTTGAGTGGCTGAGGAAAGTTGGCACTTAAGTTAGTCAAGTTAAGAATGCATCTTCACACATGATTTAAAAGTACCCACTGGTTGCATGCACATACATTTTTGGAAAAAGAGCGTCAGTGTTCTGGCCAACTCCAAGTTCCAGAATGCATGGTGAATGCAATGTTTGTGACACGGCCTGACAAAAGTTACATTAATCGAATTACAGATGCATCGAAATAAATTCCTGGAAGATCAGAGAATCAGAGGGAAGAGGGCAGTTTCTGCATGTTATGTTAGGGCGGAAGCCGTGTAGTTTCTGGAAGTTTCTGGAAGTTTTGTCGAGCAGTATACATAGCTCAGATTGCCCTGTTCTACATGTATATTCAGATCTTAACTGTTTTTTTGTTTTTCCAGGTGGTGTGACGAACCAGACCATCCCGATCGTGTTGGCGTGTTCCACGGAGGACAAGGAGCGTCTGGAGGGGAGCGCCGCCATCGCGCTACAGTACGAGGGCAAACGCGTCGCCATCCTCCGCACGCCCGAGTTCTTCGAACACCGGAAGGAAGAGAGGAGCTGCCGAACCTTCGGGACAAGCAACAAGGGACATCCCTCAGTGAAGGTAGGGTCTAAAAGAGGAGGCTGCACTATTGTAGTCTTGTCTTGTCTTTCCTTTAATGCCCACAATCATCATACTGATCATTCTGGCATGCCAATTCTTGGCAAGACTCAGGATTGTAGAATTTGTACCATCGCACACCAGGGCATGCCCATACTCTTTTTCAATAGGTGTGGTTGGTTCTTAAACATGCGTGGGGTGTGGCTCTCCCCAAACACGGGACCTCCATTTAACGTCCTATCTGAGGGACGTCCCTAACCGAAGCTAGGTACTCATTTACACTTGAGTGACGTGAGAAAAGTCGTGTAAAGTTCCTTTCCTGTTCCGCTTGTTCCAGATGATTTTCGAGAGTGGTGATTGGTTGGTTGGAGGCGACCTGGAGGTGCTGGAGCGAATCCGGTGGAACGACGGCCTGGACCACTTCCGTCTGACGCCCAACGAGCTCCGGCAGAAGTTCCGATCGATGGGCGCGGACGCGGTCTTCGCATTCCAGCTGCGAAACCCCGTCCACAACGGTCACGCGCTGCTGATGCAGGACACCAAGAGGAGGCTGCTGGAGAGGGGGTACAAGAAACCGGTGCTCCTGCTGCATCCACTGGGTAAGGGGTGTATCATTTGCTTAAAAAGTCTTCTGTTAGTTATTGGATTTTGAAAAAAAATTTGAACTGGACTTTCAAGATGTACAAACACTGTTTAACCCACACCAGTTTTGGCTTGATGATTCTTGGATATTGAAAGATCCTAAAAAGTATTGCTTTGGCATGTCTGTCTGTGTGTGACCATGTCATATGCTGTCATTACACATCTGCCATCTCTGGTTATTTAGGGTGACTAGAGGTTCCAAACAGGCACCTTGCTTCTCCTGATGTCAGTCAGTTGGCAAATGATTTCTCATATCTCTGGTTGTTTAGTGTATGTAATACAAGTAGAAGTGTTTGTTTAAATGAGGAATGTTTTTTTTTTACTGTCATTAGTTTCTGTATATAATTTTTCTGGTGTGTTTCTGTCCAGGTGGTTGGACCAAAGAGGATGACGTTCCCCTGCCAACGCGTATAGAGCAGCACAAAGCAGTGCTGGAGGAGAAAATCTTGGACCCAGAGAGCACTGTGCTGTCCATCTTCCCATCCCCCATGCTGTACGCAGGCCCAACAGAGGTAAGGCACTATCTTTAAAGTGTCACAAACATGTAAATGAGATACCTTCTCATGCAAATGAGGTTCCTTTTATGCTAATTTACATGTTGAGCACTGGAGTTATCAACTTGATAAAAGCAGAGGGCAGGGAGGAAAACTTGAGTGAAAAACCGGTCCTCTGACTTTGTTTTCCTTATTTTTTCCAAAGCATTTTCCAAAGCATTTTTAAAAAGCCGAGAACCAACAGATTAGATTGGCATAGCCTGAATAAGAAAAATGAATGAATAATTAATGAATTGCGTTTTTTTTCCAGGTTCAATGGCACGCCAAAGCCCGCATGTCCACAGGAGCAAACTACTACATTGTGGGTCGTGACCCTGCCGGCATGCCACACCCTGACGGGACAAAAGACCTGTACGAACCCACCCACGGCAGCAAGGTGAGCACATCACATTAACTGCTGACTAATAAACTGGTGGACGTACCAACCACTAAGTATCTAATATCAGTCCAGAAAAGAATAAGCAGTCGTTTCTTCAAATATCAGAAACTCGTATTTTCCAAGAACTGTGCCACCAAGCACAGTCGGGGTACAATCAATTGAGGTTATACGTGTATAAGCTATACTGATACAGATACAGACATTGCTGTTCCAATGCAGGGCTCTAGCCAGCTTGATTTTAAACTTGACTCTTCATAATTTATCGAGTTTCTTGATTTATTTTGTTTTTTTATGTAATGTTGAACCTGGATGTCACAAATATCACTCGTAAGTTCATCACACATTTTCATGCATGTATATTTGATACATTATGATTTTAGTGGTGTGTTCTTGTTACTGAGATTTAGTAGCATGCATGCTGGGTGAGCGACAACAGTTAGGATTCAAACTCCCAACCAAACTCCCAACCAAACGCAACGCTCGAAAAAAATTTTCGAGCGTTGCATAGCAAAAATCCAGATGGTACCCAGGCTAGTTCAGATACATACTGTAATTCATTTTATGTTCGCAGTAGAGATAGTCTGAGAAAAATGGACATGTTCAAAGAACTATATGTTCTCAGTGGCGGCAGATGCAGAAAAAATAAAATCGGAAATTATTTGTTCGTGGCAGTGATAATTTCGCAGTCACATCTTCGCAATACAGAAGTGACAGCGAAAACCAGGATCATAATGAACCATGTAAAAATTGTGAATTTTAGTATCTCTAACGTCATTCCTTCTTTCCTCTTCCCCCTGGCAGGTCCTAACCATGGCCCCAGGACTGACCCAGCTGGAAATCGTTCCGTTCCGTGTCGCTGCCTACAACCTGAAGAAACAGCAGATGGACTTCTACGACCCTGAGAAGAAAGAAGACTTCCTCTTTATATCAGGTTAGGATCTACCTACTTCTTTCACTCACTCCTTCATTCCTTCACTCACTCACTCACTGATACTGAGAAGAAAGAAGACTTCCTCTTTATATCAGGTCAGGATCTACTTCACTCCTTTACTTACTCCTTCACTCGCTCACTCACTCATTCACTCACTCACTCACTCATTCACTCACTACTTATTCACTCAATCACTCTCAGTCACTCCTTCACTCACCCCTTCACTCCTTCTCTCCCTTGCTCACTTACTCTTACACTTACTCTGTCCTTCACTCACTCATTCACCCACTCTCACTCACTCACTCACTCACTCACGCACTCAAAGGCTGGTGTGTTATGCCAAAGGGCGGTTATACCGGCTATACAAGTACACAAATACAGATACAGACTCACACCCACACTCACAAACTCACTCACTCTAGGTTACCATATCTGTGTGTCCTCTTACAATTATAGTATTAGCCTTTGGGCATGAGTTTGCAAATAAAGTTAACATTTTTTCATTATTCTCTCTGCCCTTCCAGGGACCAAGATGCGTAAGTTTGCTCGTGAGGGCGAGCAGCCTCCGAGCGGGTTCATGGCCCCGAAAGCCTGGACAGTCCTGTCTGACTACTACCAGTCACTCGGCAAGGCCAAGGCCTGAACACCACCAGCTCTGTAGCCAGTCATGTGTGATAGGTGTTACTCTAATCTCCAAGCAGATCATACGGTGGCAAGACAGTATCCATTGGCCAGAGGAGTGTCCATTAGCCACTGAAGGGTGGCAAATGGATACTGTCTGGCTAATGGATACTGCTTGGCCAATTCGATACTGTCTTTTGCAGCCACCGCTTCTGAGATTATCTGAGATTAGTGTTACTCATCTTTATCTGAAATCAGGCCCTTTGTTATGTTTTAACTCTCTCATTGTTCAACAGTGCTAAATTACAATCATGGAAAGGCTTAAAAAGCTACATATGTACCTTAATTAGGTCAAACTTAACCTTCTCTCTGCTGCTGAAGTTAATATCAAACATGTTTACTAAGTAACATAATGTATTGTAGATCAACACTTTGTAATTCATCAGGTAAGAACAAGTGTCTCTGTTGCTCAAAGACACTCACTCACTCTCTCTCCTTTGGTATTTAAGTTGTCTTTCTTAAGTTGTAAGAAAAAGCAAGACAAACATTCCAAGCAGTGGTGCTGTGGCATTACTACTAGAGTCTTTTTTTTTCTTTTGCACCAAAAACATAATCATTGCTCTTTGTGTTCAACATCCAACTGATTCAGATTCAGATTTGTACATCTAAACAATGACTATGCTACAATAGCTGGTGAGTTATCAGCATAATAATACAAGTATATCTCCAAACTGTAACATTAGGTTTTTATTTTGCTTTTACTTTTATTTTGAGGTGATCTTAACTTTTAGTTTCAATGTTATTTTTTCTTTTTTGAGATGCCAGTTTTTGGTCAATGAGTTCTTCCATTTTTTCTTATTTAAAGAGCTTGAATTTCCAACAAAAAATACTTTATTGGTCTTAACTACTAGAGAACATACCATAGTACATCAACTATGTACAAGGTTTTAACACCTGCCTCTTGAAATACATGTATTGATGTATATTCAAAGCCTTCTATGTACTTTCACTTTGTTTACTGTGTAGACCCAGAGCCTTGCAGTATGTACTGGTAGACTGTTACTTCACTTCACTTAAAGAAACAAGTTCTCAAAATCATGAAGTTGTGAAAAGTTTGTAATTCGAGTCACAAATCATGTATTCTCAAACAAAGCTTAATAATCATGGAGATATGTTCATCTTTAAAGTTGAATCCATTGTGCCTTATGAAATTTGATGTACATGGTACTTTTAACATCATCCCCCAGCCACTGAATTTACATTGTTTAATGCAGTGTAACAGATAAATTGTTCAATATGCCTTTAGTAATTCAATACATATTGTCTGCTGTAGACCATCCGTGAATAAGATGGCATGGCAACATAGTTTAGAAGAAACGGTATGAATTATGAATTTGATAATCACAAATTGAAATTGTATGTGAATGGTTTCATTCAATAGCAGTACACATTACAGTTTAACTGGACCAGTGTGTTACCCAATGGCACTTGCTTGTTATACAAGGAAGGTTAGTGCAAGAAACACGATTAAGATTCAATGTATTTGTGTTAACAAGTATGCCATTTATTGACACTATATCATCAATGCCATTTTTAAAGTGTTGGGAGCATATTTCACATGAAGGAGAACAAAAACAACTGGCTACAACTCTGATCAGAGTTATTTTGTCTCTACAAGCTTAGATTATCAACTCAAGAAAAGTTATAGATAACACTCAACATGAAACATGTTACTGTGTCTATACATGTACTCTCTAGTACATGTACACATGTATTCTCCATGCCATTTTGAGCAGCTTTGCTAGCCTTAAGCAAAGTTGCCTTGCTGCTAGTGCTTATTCTGCACACCATCTACACTAGATTCTTTCATGACATTTCCATCATACTCAACTTCTTGATTCTTGAATCACCTACATACGGTACAAAGCAAATAAAAACAAGATTTAACCTTATCCTGTGTCATTGTGTTCACTGCGAAGAAGAGAAGTGGACTCTTAAGATTTTACTATGGTCAATATTGACCAAAGGAGGCCATATACATGCCCACAATATATATCTATTACGGCTGTTTTTTAATGGTTAAAAAATGCCACTTTGAATGTCAATAGGGGAATGGCCACTTTTACAAAGGCAGCTAAAAAGTACAAATACACATAAATGAAGATTCCAGAACCTTCAAATTAATACAGTTTTATTCGTTCGTTGCATTGGCAACACAAAACATAACAATCCACATACTACCGGTATCCAGTATCGGTAACAGAAGGCTTTATGTAGATACTATTAAGGCGAATGCAGTAAAATATATGACTAACATCAATCCTGAGTCCTGCATTTAAAAAATAAGTACATTATACATGTTATGTGTAATTTTAAAATCACTAATCTGCTCATTGTACATGAAGGTGTAAGAAGAAACAAAGTACAGTCTGAGAGTAATCTGAACAAATATCCAGCACAAATAAGTTAGACTCAAACAGTTGAACACTCCTCAGTTTGCCTTTGAAGGGCTTGGGACGATTGTATCATGATGGTTTACAGTATGCGTAATGTATATCACTGCTGCAGTATGATAGACTGGGAAAAAATTCCAGCTGGCCAGAAAAACGTTGCAAGTTTGTCTGTGTGAGAGGTTTCAGAGTCCCATCAGCTTGTCCACAGGTTTATATCTCCAGTTGTCCGCTGCCGTCTCCTCCAGCCGAAGTCTCAACACGTTCAGCCGCTGCTGGTGCAGTTCTGGGGACAGAAGCCAGGGGGCGTTTGTTATTACATGCACAAATCTTCCTATCTCCAAGCAGATCCTAGGGTGGCAAAAGACAGTATCAAATTGGCCAGGCAGTATCCATTTGACAGAGAGGGTCCACACGCCACTGCCTGGCCAATTTGATACTGTCTTTTCCACCCTAGGATCTGCTTAGAGATTAATCAATCAGTACTTGTATCAATGCCCTCTACATTTGCCCCTGATTGAGTCATATAGGGAATAACTATGATGATGATGATGACATGTACATGCACAGTCAAACTGCCAAAGAAGCCTACTCAGGGCAATGAAAATCTGGTCTATGTGGACAGGTGGTCACTTCTTTTATTTTGAGGCAGTCGCCTTCAACAAGCTGAAGATTCTGCTGCATTATTGCTGTAGACAATATGAAATATGTACTATCTAAAGAGATATACGCAGTGAATGTATGAGCTGTCAGTGTACAAATGTGTTTTAAAAAAAAGTTAGGTTATAACTTATATATAACAGGAAAAAAATGTTACCTGCAGTAGTTGATCTCCTAACAGAAGCCACATCAAAATCCATCATGAGTTTATTTACAAGGGACTGGCTGCCATCTGGATAAAAAGAGAACAACAGATACACATGAATATTGTCTTGCTGTTTGGTGAAGTTGTGATTTTCTTTTACAACTCAAAAGATTTAGGAACAGGACAGAAATTATGATTTTGTTCACCACGTTCTTCCGGGCAAAACGTAGAAACCCATTCTATAGATCTTTTTTGGAGCCGTGGTGACTGCTGCACGGTTTCTACTAAGCAAAAGATGGAAGTTTTCTCCTTGATAAAAAGTATTACCACTTAAATAGCAAGGATGTTTACCTCCTTGTCAAAATTTTGCTATCTTTCTATTGGGTTTTCATGTCTATTACTACACTGAAGGGGCATTTCTGTGGATTCAACTTACCCTCTACAAGTTCATCTTCCTTTGGTGACTGGAAGAGAGCTTTTCTCGGTGCCATAGCGGCCATAGCCACGAAAACATCTTCGACGTTGCTGGGATTATTTCGTACCGACGCCATCTTCTTCTTCCTACACTTCTAGCTCTCGTTCCCAGGATTGTGTGTCAGGCTGAACCATTAAATTTTAGGTATGCTTAACAAGTTTGACCGATAAAGAAAGCAGTTCATAGATCATTTCATCACAAATAGCAAGTAAATATTATTATACACTATGTATATATTATACAATAAAACTTTTCAAATATCTGTGAATTGACAGAAAAGACTAGAAATTATACTATTACACATCTGTACCCTAGATCAAGAAATGGTCTTTTCCTGCTTAATAAATGCCAGATTTACTTAGATTTACACTCCTGAAATCCTTTGTTTTTACACTGAAGAGCCAATAACCTACGAAAAACGTATTTTATACTGCAATAAAATGAAAGATATCACTAAGAAACAAATTTGCTGCAAAATAAGTGTGTAGAGAAAGATTGGGCAATTTGGTTTGCGAACTGGCGACTAGTTTCAGTCTTGCGCTGCTATTTTGTCTGCCGCGCTGTGATTGGTGAAGCCAACATAAATGCCGCCTTCTGATTGGCTGGGAAGTTTTTGCGCTCTGATTGGTCCGGAATGTGAACTAATCTCTTTCCCAAACATCGCCAATGACGACCCAAAACAGTTAGTGTTTTCCGTGACTTCCGACGTCTACCGGTTTCTATGGGGCGTGTTTGATCAAGTACGCGGCTTCCTTGCCCTCAAGACAACGCCAGAAGTCATGCCATAATGTCCTGATCCAGGATTGTCTTTCTGTGAGGGAGCAACAATTGGATTTTTCTTCTTTTTTTGCCGGTGACTTGGCAAGCTCGCCTGAGGGTCCGTGCTAACCCTCAAGAGATTGTCATGCCTTCTTGATGTGTTGTGTTTGTAGTACATGTTTTGGTCAACAGAACCGGGTCCTCTGCAAAGTCATGAATGTCACGCTGCCGATATTTAGCCAAACAATGGACTTATAAGTGGTTCCAGATCAACATGATTTCCGAGTTATTACCTCCTAATTTGCGGCTTTTATCAAGATAAGAGGAGATACGAACAGCAAGACAACCATGAGACAACCGCCCGACACGACCGAAGTGGTCGAGTTCAACTTGGGAAGAGCTCCGACTCTTCGCTGTACCTCTGGACAACCTGCTACGACATGCGGCGACTGCGAAGCTTGTCGTCTGGGCGCCACGATCAGCTTTACCCGAGAATGGTTCCTCCGAGCAGGCGACGCATCCAAACGGAGGTTTCTCCTCGGCCTGCCTCGCCGGTTTCAAAGCGCCCAACTCATGGAATATGTCGTCTCCCTTCTTAGCCCTCTTCTCTACAAAGACTACACTTATGCACGGTGTAGAACCAACCCTAGTCTACCAGGAGACTCCTCTACTCTTAGTGGAGACAGGGCTCTAAACAGGAGAGAACTCAGGCAACACATAGCTGACACATGGGCATGGTTTGCCGAAGCGAGTTACTGGAGTAAGGCGAACTATATGCTTGGTGTCATGCAGTTCTGTGAACCACAGATGCTGTATTCGCTTGGCACCCAGGCTAGGACTATGCTTCAAGCACAGAAAAATATGGAACCAAAAGGGACAACGGACTGGGAAGGTAAGATATTAGGAGAACACTCATATATGCATGTTTGTTTGTGTATTTTTCTTTCTCATGATCGTGACCATAGCCATTCAAAAACGTTTAAACTTAAGAGTCTAAACTCTAGTACTTTTTATTTTAATGTTAACACACACAAATAAAACTCCTATAGATGTAACGTTATATTATACCCATAAACTAGCTTGGCGTAATGTATGATTATACTCATCATCATAATGATCACTATTATAATGACGTTCATGTCACTAGATTTTTTCAATAATTAATTTGTAGGGAAAGCCATTTAATATCACGTTTTAATACGTGATGTGGTGGCAAAAATTTACCTTTACATAAAGCATAGGAGCCTCTCCCTTAATATACTTCGCCGGTGGTCCTCCTGAATTTAATTAGCAGTGCAATGTGGCTTCAGTTAGGGCCAAATTTTAGCAAGGCACACGTAGGTTCACCCTGACTCTTTTCGGCAAGTGTGTTGGGCTCTTTAACATGCAGAGATTGGGCGTCCTAAATAACGAATGCAACTCTTAAGCATCTCTACCATTTTATGAGAGAATTTTTTCCCAGTTAAACTCTACACTGTACCTTGTGGTATATGTCATTTACATAACACATGGGTGTCATTTTGTACCCAAATTGCACTTCGTACCATTTTATTGTATAACTATAATCAATCAATTAATCAATAAGAGACCTAGATGCCCTTATCAAGTAATTGAGGATAAAATTCACAGCTCCTATCTTTGTCAGACCACTTTGACAGAAAGTCAGTAGTAGGTAGACATTTATTTCATTAGTTCAGATCAACTTTGTTGTTAGCAGTAATGTTAGGGCTAATGTAAAAGAGTTGCAAGCAAGAGAAGCCCTGCAACAGTCACCATGGCTAGGGGCCACACAATGTCTGAGTCATTGACAGTACAGGCAACTTTGACAGAAAGCCAGAAATGTCTACTCAGGTACTAGAGTAGACATTTATTTCATTAGTTGGGTCAGCTTTGTTGTACAAGTAGACTTTCATGAATGGAGGGCGTGTAGGGCAAATTAAAACCATCTCCACTGCTTTCACACAGCACGTTTCATTATAGGTAGCCAGGTTTTATTTGAAGTTCTTGACAGTTCAGTCAAAGCTGCCCAAGAATAGTCTCCACCAGACTCCTTTTGCAGGCTGAATAAATCATAGAAATTGGGATAATTGGCCAAAGAAGGCTACTTTCTTTGGCCAATTATTCCTTTTTAGGCCAATTTCTCCGATTTATTCTGCCTGCAAAAGGAGTCTGGTGGAGACTAGCCCAAGAAGACCACACAGGGGACTGAGATTTTTGTCTATGTATGTTAAGGTGGTCACTTTGGATATCTTAATGCTTGTGTCAATGGGAAAAGTTTAGTTAAACCTGGCCAAGAAGACCACTTTGGGGACCACTGAGAAAATCTGGTCTGTGTATGTGAACAGGTGGTTGCTATAGACATGGTTCTTAATGCTTGTGTCAATGGGAAAGTTAGATAACTTAAAGGGACCAACAGAAAGTGGTCACAATGGTCAGGTGGTCCTTATGTTTGAGGTGGTGGTCACTTGTACTGGTGTAATCATATTGGGTAATTGGATAAGTGGTCTTCTCAGGTTGGGTAAGGGCTGACCTAGCTTGCTCAGAAAGAAGTACTCAGACTGGAAGCAAACTGAATTGTAAACAACTTTTCCATCTGGTTTAAAAATTTAGTTTTGAAAACCAAATATTGCGTGCCATACATAGCCAAATAGGGCAGGAATAAAGGGTATTTGCACCAAGTTTTACAAATTAGAATTCACAACGCACAACAACATGATGTTAACATACTATATAAATTGCAAGTAAAATGCGGTATTAAGAGCCCAGAAAATCTTGCAGTTGGTGCATCAAATCATTCTCCAGTCTGTCCTAATTGGGTGTAGGTTGTAGACCACTTGTAAGGTGGTCCTGTGTGTGTTGTGTCACGCCCATGTAGTTTTCTCTGTGTCTTAGCGTAAAATACAGCATTTAGAGTCCTGAAAATCTTGCAATTTGTGCATCAAATCATTCTGCAGTGTCTTTCCTAATTGGGTGTAGGTTGTGGACCACTTGTAAGGTGGTCCTGTGTGTGTTGTGAACCACTTGTAAGGTGGTCCTCTGTGTTGTGGACCACTTGTACAAGTTGTAAGGTGGTCCAGTGTGTGTTGTGTCACGCCCATGTGGTTCCCTCTGTGTGTTAGCGACAGCGTGTCAACAGTTCGGACCGGCTTGTGACGTACATGGTATGTGTAATGGCAGGTTATAAATGCCCCCTTTGACACCCCAGTTCACTTCTATACCCCATGAATACCTGGTGGACTGACTTACAATAGTGTGTGTGTTGACTTTTTCGTCTTGAGTAAGGGTTAAGATGCTTGTCTATGGCCCCAGATGTGCACACATTTACCTTCATTGAGTACCTGTTTTTCTTGTGGGACAAGAAGTCACCTGAAACTTTGTTTTGGGTAATTTCTTCTTTTGGGACAAAACATCATGATCACCTAAAACTTTGTTTTGGCTACTTTTACAGGTGAAATATTTTGTGGCTTTCCAAAGACTAACTTAAAGTTTATAGTTTGGGAAAAAATGTCACCTGAAACTTTGTTTTGGATAATTTCGACAGGTGAAATATTGGGTGGCTTTCCATAACTAAAGACTGGCTTAGTTTTTCTTTCGGACAAAACATCAACCCAAACTTTGTTATGGCTACTTTTACTGATGAAATATTGGGTGGCTTTCTATAGATGGATAATAGCTTTTCTTTGAGACAAAACATAATCAAAATATGCGTGGCTTAAATCCCAGCCTAGCTTAAAGTTTTTAGTTTGGGAAAAAAGTCCTATAAGTTAACCCTGTTATACTTTCACACATGAAATATTGTGTGGCTGGCTTTAGACTGGCCAGGCTTAATTTTTCTTTTGGAACAAAAAGTCACTTCAGTACTTGACAGGTGAAAAATTGTGTGGCTTTCTAAAGATTAGGTTGAGAAATTAAGTTTTTCGTTTGGGACAAAACATCACCTAAAACTTCATTACGAGCCTACTTTTACAGGTTATATATTTCTTTCTAAAGATTAGCTAAGTAGTAAAAGTTTTTCCTTTGGGATTTCACCTAGAAATGCATGACGACCCTACTTTTACAATAACATTGTGAAATATTGTCTGGCTTTCCAAAGACTACTACTTAGTAGTTTTTCCTTTTGGGAAAAAGTACTTTTAGTTTTACAGGCTGTATGATGGCTTATTTTTTCAAATTCAAAAGGCAGCAGTAGCTTAAAGTTTTCCTTTTGTCACCTGAAACTCTATTTTGACCCTACTTTTCACAGAAGTGGAGTATAGCGTGACTGTGTATAGACTGGCTTCTTACAAACACACAGGTTTTTTTCTAAGAGAGAAAAAGCTCCAGTAATTTTATACGGAAACCAAGACATCTTGGTTTGAAAGCAAACCAACTTTTGCATAATAGTCTGCAACTGTTCTAAGTTCCCCAAAGAAAGCCTTTTGTATTGGGTTGAATGATTATACATTTTTGTATGAAATTGAATCCCTGTAACTCAGGATACTTGTTATTGTACTTTCCCTGCAGCCACAATGAGCAAGGACACTTGCAATAACCAAGTGGTCCTTATGAAGAAGTGGCCACTAGTACTAATACTACTAGTAGTACTACAATAATTGTTTAAACTATAGTATCATAAGTTAACTTAATAGGCAAATGCATACTCTGGGCTGTTATTTATGAACAAGTGTTACAGTACAAACGTAAATCAATAAAACATTAATGAACAAATTTGATAAATCGTCTAATCGAGTACTTGCAAATGACTAATTATCGCAATTAAGGTTAACGATTAACCCAGTGAGTCAATCTGTCAACTGTTACAAAAGATAAGATGCTTTGTGCCACCCAGTCTGTTTTTATGGTACCTTATCTTACTAACATTTAGCAAACACACTAAATGGTACACTTGTTGGTTTTGTGTAGGATCATTTCCTCCGCAATGATTGCTGTAAAGATAAATTTTACCTGTGTAAACAGTATGAATATTTGGAGCATCTATTTTTCTTATGTGCAGTGGTCTAAAATAACATAACTAATCGTAAAGTCTGATGCATGTATTCTACCCTTTCTTACACCAAATTCATCTATAAAAATACCATCCTGTTCATCTGTAGAACATTATTATATGAGATCATTCACTTGTAAGTTTTTTATTCTACAATGTAGTTGCCAAGCTGATCACATAAAGTACTCATTCAATCATTGACAAGAGAAATGCAAAACACACAAAACTGATGAGTAACATACTGTATATGTATTGTGCATACATGTATGTCTGTTTGTTTGAACATTTCGTTTACTCATGTCTGTTGTATGACTAAAAAAAGATTTACCAATTATATACTTTTTACAGATGACGAGTCTTTGGCATCCAGTAACTACACCTACAACACAGAAGAGCATCCGGAACTCTACCTCCTAACACAGGCCAACCTGGAATATGCCACGCCTGCCACTCACCCAATAACAGGGGAGGAATTTGACCCCATCGTTGTTAATTACGGGGAAGATGTGTACCTCAGCGATGATAGTTCTGAGTTTTCCTCGATTGATCCGACCTGTATGGTCCTACCGACTTCGGTCACTGCAACAGCAGGTTTGTTTGTTTGTTTGTTTATTTGTTTGTCATAACATCCAAAGTGTAGTGGCTCTAGTAACTGTGCTGGCCCTATTAACATACACCATAGTAACGATTGTACAAAGTACATATGTGGCATACAGGTATATTATCACTCAGAAGTCTTAGTTGTTTAAATTTGACGTTGGGAAAAGCATTTAACACGGGTATAACATGGAAGGAGAGGGATGGGCTCCACCTTCCAGTACCATGCCTTAGACACAGCCAATGGATTGATAACCCACTTCCCCTATGGCCTCAAAAAGGCTATGGGACTACCTTACCTTTTCCTTACACATACATGATGGTTTTGCTGCACTCTAGGCTACTGGAATCTCCAAGCAGATCTTTCAGTGACCACAAAGACAGTGTCAATGGATACTGTCTGTCCAATTTGATATTGTCTATTTTCCAACCACCAAAAGATCTGCTAGGAGATAAATCTGACTACCTTTACCCTTTCCTTACACATACATGATGGTTTAATTTGCAGGTGTTGCGAAGTATCGAGACTTCATCAGCGGCCTGCCTGTCCACCTGTCAAAGTACATCCTGGGTTTCCTGGACAGAATCAGCCTGTACAACTGTCTGGCCGTGGGGAAGACCTGGAGAGTCCTGGCTGATCAGGTGCAGCAGGAAGAGGAGATTCAGAACCAACTGTGGGAGGAGGTTCTGTTCTACCAGGTTTGTAGACTTTCATCTGTGTTGGTAGTTACATGTTTAAAGTTTACTAATCTGTTTAAAGTTAAAACTTTTGATCCAACTCAAAGAAGTCTCTCACCTAGAGCTTTCGACCAGTCACTCTCACTAGTCTTCCTCAGTAGACTGACCCAGTGAGACTTGTCACATGGTTTTTCTTTGAAGAGGGACATCAACACTGGGTCAAAGGTATTTGATGTTGGCCCCCATCGTTGTTGAGTGCTCTAGGTGAGTGTTGGATCAGAAGTTTTAACTTTAAACAGGTTAGTAGACTTACTGGTTTGTTTCTTCTTTCAAATTTAAGGTGGTCTTGTAGGTAGTGTTCACAGTTGATTTAGAATCTGAGGGTTGTGGGTTTATACCCTGTACTTTCAGGGTTCTTCTGCGAGAGGGTGTAACCCAGTCTATGCCAAGAGAGTTGATGTGGCCGTGCCCATACTTCGCGAGGGAACGTTGGACCCGCTCTCCAACAGTCCCGAGGCGATGGAGGTGGTGACACACAAGGATGACTCAAGTTTCCTGACAGCGTATGCCGGTGTCGTGACTCGAACTGTCACCATGGAGGAGAGGAATGTGTACTGTGGTGCCTACAATGTCATGGTGCTCGCTGACCAGTAAGTGGAGTTATTGATTCAGAATCTCAAGGTTTAGGGTTCAATCCCTTACAGTAAAAAGGTAAAAAGCGTAATGTTGTTTGTAAGCTGCACAAGTTTGTAAGGTGTACAGCGGCATCGTGACTCGAACTGTTACTATGGAGGAGCGGAACGTGTACTGCGGTGCCTACAATGTCATGGTGCTCGCTGACCAGTAAGTACAGGGCTCGAAATACTCGGTGCATGTGCACCTTACTGCACCCAAGTTTGGAGCTGTGAACTAAATTTTTCTGTAGGTTTACAAATGTCAAGATGTTAAATGTATAGTCTTCTCTCCAAATAGAGGAGGAATGCCTGCATTCACGGGTTCTCTGACACGGATGGGTTCTTCTTTTAAATTAGCAGTTCAATCTATTTGCGGGCCTCTGGTGACTTTTGTTTGGCTTGAAAGTCCAACCTTGGTTTTGCAAACCCTGTTGCAAACACTGCACGGGCGGGTAGCAGTCCCATAATAAGTATAATTATAAAAATCATAAATAAATAATTGTATTTCCAGGGATGACCCCCATCGGCGCGTGCACCACGATGGTAAGAAGCTCGTCGCTCTGGGCTCGGTGGACCGGAAAGTTCGCATCCTGGACGTGATGTCGGGCCGCGAGCACCGGACGCCGATCACGGGCCACGCCGGGTCCATCAAGTGTGTCTACATCAGTGAGGAGAGAGGGTTTGTGCTGAGCGGGAGTTACGACACCACTGTCAGGTGAGAAACATTAGATTTTGTTTACTCCACAAGTATACAATTACATGCACAATCTGATCTGTTTGTCATTAGCATTGTTTTGACTTCTGATTTGTTTTTTGTTTACAGTTTTTTGTATTACTAGAGCTACCAAATTGTACATTGTTTTCTCTCTGAATATTTATTTATCTTATATGTTTCGGGGAAGACAACAAGTAGAGGCACACAGCCACATGTTTTGTCTCCCTCTCCATTGTGTCGTACTGTAGAGAAGCCGAATAGAGAAATTGTGAAAGAAATAAAGAAATTACATTGATCCAATACAGTCTACATGATATGAACAATGCTATTAACTACAGAAATTCTGACATTCAAGTCTCTTTATTTGTAGATGCTGGTCCCTCCAGGCTGGCAGCTGTCTTCGTATCTTCCGCGGCCACCGTGGAACGATCACCTGCATCGACCTGTTCCAAAACAGGCTGGTTTCCGGGGCCAAGGACAGCCAGGTCAAAGGTCAGAGCAATTCCTGTAAATCTAATGTTGTGTGAAGCATATATTCCTATTAACCCTTGTCCTGCTGGCATTCTTTACACAATATTTTTCAATAATTTCATGTCTTAATTAGGTCATAGACCCCTGACTTTTTTTGCCCTCCGGAGGCATAGTTACTTCCACATTCATTGCGTTTCGCTGCGGTGTGATGCGTTGCACGAGAAATACCCCCAAATTGTACCTATACAGGGTGCTATATAGATGGTACGGTATGTGAAGAACAACAATTGTTGGGCTCTGCAGGACAAGGATTGAGCTAGAGCAAGGCTCAAAATACTTTTTCTTGCAAACCTTACAGTTGTTTCCTGCACTTCTGTTCCCCTGTATGCATCTACTCTGGCCTGTGTTGGTTGTGTTACTCACAGATTCACATTTTTTTGTTTTCCAGTGTGGAACTTTGAAACAGGAAAGTGCCAACGGACCTTCAAACACAAGAAGCCCATTTTAGCCGTCGGGGTAAGTTTGACCAAACCATTGCACTTGTTCGCAGGGTCTATGTGTTTTTAGTTCATCCCAAAATTTGACAAAACTTGCATGTTACATATCTATCTGCCACTGTATCTAAAACAGTTAACATGTGTCTGAGAGATCTTTAGTGCAGCACTCGCCATATATGCACAGTTTGTTAGATGTACGGGAGTGCATTATATATTACACTGAGGAGCATTGCAGAGAAGATCTCTTTAGACACATTTTCAGGGTGGCAGTGTCCTGGAAGAATTATTTTAGGTTGTGAGATTTGCATTTACCAGTATCTATGTATCATGAAAGTTCATCTGTGTTGGTATACTTCATTATGACAAAATGGGCTAGACGTTCTTGGGCCGGTAGGTAGAACGTTTACCAATAGCCCTTTTTGTCATAATGGTATCTAATTATGTAATTAAATGTTTCAAAGTCATTGATATAGAATGTTTTCTGTCTGCAGATTCTGGAGGACAGAGTTGTGAGTGGATGTGAAGGGGGGCAGGTCAAAGTGTGGAGTATCTCATCGGCTAGTCTCATCAAGGTATGTACCGGTATAGAACAGGCAAAGCTAGGTTTGTGAATAGTTTCATCAGATTGAATAAAGTCACTGAATAAAGAGACGCTGTTTACACAACTAAGAGTTTTGATCAGCCATCGACCAGTTAGAATTGCCCTGAGGAAGGTGACAGATGGCCACTGAAACATCAGCTGAATATACGTCAGTTGGTTGTTTTAAAAAGAGTAAAAGAAACACTGGTTGTTGAATAAAGAACCTTCTTATACTGTCTCTTAGCTCACTCTCTCACTCAGTCCAATATCTGGAAGTTGTAGGAGCTGTCTGTCTGTCCACAAAATATTCTTTACCTTTGGCAGTCATCGGGCAGTCTGGTCAGCTCTCATCAGGTCTCTTGCCTGCCTGATGAAATTATTCAGGAATTTACATCATACCTTAACATTGTCTCCTTATTTGTGCGTAACAGAAGCTGTCCAGTCACCAGGGCCCGGTCACGTGTCTGAAGTTCGACCAATGGCACCTCGTCACCGGCGGGAGGGATGGTTACGCGTTCGCCTGGAGCATGATGGGTACTCACAGTCGCTGTCTCACCGCATTCAGACATCCCAGGTAGGTTGTTACGCCACTGAAAAATGGAAGTATTGTTTTGTGTGAGTGTGTCTGTGTGTGTATGTGTACATTTCCAGATATTTGTAGTCAGCATAACTTCAGAAGGCTTCACCACCTGGCAGCTGTCCTGTTTACTGTAACAGAAATTTAGACTTTTGTATCTTTTAAGTTTTATGCTGGATATGCTAGGGTTTTGATATTTTTTAGTGGCAGATAGGTTTTTTTGAATGTTCAGTTGAGCCTTTAGGTGTGTATGTTGTTGGTAATACTATGTAGGACACAGACAGACATACGCGCAAACACATGAAAACTGACTAACAAACTTACACACACACATGCAAACTGTCACACACACACACACACATGTACATACACACACACACATGCACACATACATACACATCACACACACACACACACACAGATACACACATTCACACACAGCACAAAGCACTATCAACATCAAATCTGCCATCTCTGATTGCCTGTTTTTTATAACATTACAGAGGAAGCCAGATCCTGTGTCTGCAGTTCCTGTTCCTAAGAGTGATCACCGGATGCAGCGACGGCAAAATGCGGATCTTTAACCTTTTGAGCGGCGACTGTCTGCGGGTGCTGAGGGGAAACAGCCACTCTGATGCAATAGACGACATCATTGTGTGTGAAAACAGGTGGGAAGGATGCTCGTGAAATGATACTTGGGAAGAATATTATTGTGTTTCAGTAATCCTCAGCAGTATGGGTAAGGGGGTGAAGTCTGCCATCTCATGTTTACTTTAAAAGAAAACAAATTGTTTCTGCTCTGTTTCTTCTTCTACAAATGAATAATGTCAGTGACCTGGACTAGACGTCTGTCACCATGGTAACTGGTGCTGTAGCAGACACCCTGCAATGTTGGATTACATTATGTAGCAAGTGGCAGGACATAGTTGGAATATATGAATGTGTAAGAATGAACAGAACACATGGTCTCTTTGACAAATTGAAATACTGTCACAGTAATTTGTGAGACTAGACCATGTGAAAGTAAACATTATGCATTTGCTTCGCAAATGTTACCTTTCTAAGTTTATTTAACTCAACTTGCCAGTGTGTGGGAAAGGGGGTAAAGTGTGCCATCTCTGATTGCCTTGTTTTAATCATTGTTTATTCATTTATTTGTTTTTGTTTACAGACTACTGATCAACACGATCAACAACCTGCTTGTGTTCACGTTTGAAGAGATAGAGTGGGACTACACCCTCGACTCTGACAAGGTGGAGGTCCTGAAGCACCTGAACAACTACAGCGACGCACCTTTTAAACATCACCCCTATGTATTTGTCAGAGGCCAGCGCATGAGACAGGTAGATACACTTCAGGGCTCAAAGTATTTTTTTTTCTCTATGAAAATCTCTCCAAAGTTTACAGGATAAAAAAATAGAGAGAAACCATATTCTTACTAAAATTATCCAACACATATATCAATTAGAACATGCTTTTTTTCATTTTCCACTGCTTCCTAAGAAGAAATCAACCCCCACATTTAATTTTGTATTGTAACCTTAATATAGACCCGCAACATAATGTAATCCTCATTGTTTGTCTGACTTGTATACTCATTTGCTTTATGTATACTATCACATTTATAATTTCACTTGCAAAGAGCCCATGGGTGCAAACTAGCAATAAACTAATTATTTTAATTATTGGAATGATACAATAACAGGTTGGAGCCTCCAGTGAGAAAGTGTACCATCGTAGTGACCCTGCATACAGCCCTGTGCGACAACTACCCCACAGTGCTCGAAGTTTCAGCCAACAAAGCCTCTCGAGCGCCAAACGGATTCACAGCGCCAAAACTCGCACCACGTCGCAACCCACGCCAACCCTAATCGACATGGAGGAAGACCCTCGACGGGCCGGTTCGCCGCAACCGCCCACCCGGCGCCGAAGCCCGGACGCTATGAGTAGCCGGCAGAGTTTGTGTCTTCGTGCCCCGGCTACTCCGGCACTGTCGACCGGGGCCGGGGTTCGCCAGGCGGCTGCTGTGAGAGGTGCTAGCGCTCCAGCCGGGAGTAGGAACGTTTTCTTCGAGTCTCACGACTTGTCACTGTCAGAGATGAAGTCACAGCTCAGGTTAGATTTTTATTTATTTTTTTTATTTTTCAATTTTATCTAGGATGTATTTATTCATTTCTGTTTTCAGTAATCAAGTTGACTAAAAAAAATGTGAACAGTTTCATCAGGTTGGTAAATCACTGAATAAAAAGACTCTTTTTGCACAACCAGGTATTTTCTACAGATGACACGTAGCCTTCTTTTCGGCAATTTGAGGTTCAGAGTGCACAGTCAAAATTGCCCAGTGAAAGGTGACAGTGACAGTTGTCTGAATAAAACACTTGGTTGTGTTAGAAGGGTCTTTTTATTCAAAATAATCTAATATGTTATAATTATAATTGTAATCTTAACTGCACAGGTCACGGCAGAGAATACAGAAGAGCCACCAGCCGTCGCGTGACGAAGTCTTCATGTGCGTGGGCACGATCCACAGCTCCATCAAAGACGGCGAGGCCAACCGGAACATGGTCATCAACTCCTGCGAGATCAACCCCAAGATCGGCAGACCGCAGTCTTCTCCGGCTAAACTTGCGTCATCGAAAAGGGCTGAAACGGCTGGACAACGGTCTGCTACTAGAGCGTCGACAAGACATCTTAGCATGTCCGTGCCGGCGACGTCGGTGATCACCACTCACTTTCAGTCAGTACCGGTAGACACCACTCCGCATTCTGGCATGCATGATACACACGTTGTCGCAACTGTACCTCAGCCTAGTTTGCTGCGCCCTCGGACGAGTTTGGGCATATCCAGGGACTTGGACGTTGCACAAAATGCATTACATAAACTGTCATCTTCAGACAGACCTAATACAGCCGGCCCCTCAAGAGGCACGAATCTTTTCACAACGTCGGCGAAAGCTGCAGAACACGTCCCAATGATTGTGACAAAAACGATTCAAGCACAGCAGCAGAATTTCCTGACAAACTTTCACGCCAGGACTACTAGTACCGGTAGTAGGAATCCAGTAGACCCACTGAGAACCAACGTTGCATTCAAACTCAAGACAAACAAGGCTCAGAAACAGTTCGAAAGTAACATCGTGAAGTCTCAGACCTCTCACACCAGTAACAAGGAAGAGGTGGAAAAACGGAGACAGAGGCGAAGATGGTTGGCAGTCGCGAAGGGACTCTCCCATCACAATGACATGACGAAAACGGTCAAGAAAACTGCCTACGAGATTGGAGAGTGAGACACATGCTGTTTTAAAAGTCTGCACCTTCCTGTTTTTCCAAGAGTGAAACACAGAACGAAGTGTGACATTAGTCAGAAGGTTCATATGATGAATCGTCAAGCTGCTATTCTTGGAGGTGAAACTCACCAGCTAATTTGTGTGACCTTAACGTTAGTGTATAGAAAGATTTTATTGATATGCTGCTTCCTCAGATATAACATGGACAAGATTTGAGTCCACTGTCATGTTATTGTACAGTAACGTTACTACTTTTTTTTTGTCGACAGGACATGTAATTAGTCTACCGTTCTATGTGTACAATTTTGTCTCTCTTTACTGTCCCTATCTGCTACTGTCAATGCTAGCTTTTGTAAAGAGAAGAGGAACAAGTATGTAAATGAGTCTCTATATCTGTATGATACACTGTTACTGACATCTTGTGAAGATGCCACTTTTAGTAACAGTATGTTGTAGGTGAAAAAAAGCAAAAAAGTTTTAACGTTATATTGAACAACGAAGCTAAAAAGAGCAAGAGAATAGATGTGGATACACAAGTTTTATCAGGTTTAAACTGATTCAATGTTCAAGAATCAGAACTGCCTTGTACAGGGTATTGGCACGTGTTGAGATGAACACAAGCATAGGTAACGTTACAATGTTCAAGAAAATATATGCTGCTGCTACAATGGTTTGAATGTTGATATGTAGGGATAGTGGGATGTTCCTTTTGGTATCTGTTGCTAGATAGATGTCACATGGATGAAATAAAAGTTTATTGTATTGTAGAGACTCTGATTTGTTATTTGTAAATTATTACATCAGGTTGATGAATGATTAAATAGCAAAGTTCTTAATTTACTAATTAACCACTTGGTGACATTTGATGATTGTGTTAGCAGTAACACCTAACTTCAGTGGTCAGTGAACCAGTCATAATTGCAGGAACGCTACCTTATAATGCATTATACAACACGTTCTGCCAAAGCACCATGAATCTCTCTGTCTTGATTTGAAGTCAAATGCCTTTGTATAACCAATGGCATTATATAATACCTGTTTCAAAGCAAAGATCTTTCTTAAATGTGCTCCAAGCATTTGGAAACTACATTACCCATATGTACGCGAACACGGCCATATATTATATGTTCTGCCACAGTGATATACTGTATTCGAGTTCAAATTGAACACATCGAACCCTCTGATCGAACACGTCGAACCCCTTGATCGAACACGTCGAACTACCTGATCGAACACGTCGAATCCCCTCATCGAACGCGTTCTAAATAGAACACGGGGTTCGACGTACCGCGTTCGATCAGGAAAGGTCTAAGATTCCTTAAAAGGCAATCTTTGACAAGTGTCAAACAACCAGTCTGGTTTAAGTCTCTCAAAAACACCTGCTCCCAAAGCGGCAAACTGTTCTCTCCAGCCGACTAAACTCCCTTGGCATGTTATCTCTCTATTTAGCCGATTTCTACTCTTTCCAGCCGCCTCCCGAAGCCCGGTAGAGGCTATCACAGACAGTCTTTGACAAGTGTCAGACAACCCGTTTGGTTCAAGTCCCTCAGGAAAACCTGCTCGTCGACAATCTCGTGGACGTACGGAAATGCGCCGTTGTCATGGTAATGGTAGGGCAGGGGACGGTGGTCTGACGTCATCTCGAAGGGCCAGAAGCCGTACACGGTCACGTGACGGCAGAAGGCGAGGGAGAAGAAGTAGGTGAGGAAGCCGGTGGTGGGATGTCGGACGGTCTCTCGCAAACGGGAGATGACTCTGTTAGAATGTGCAAAATGTACGGAATTAGCTATTGACATTCATTTACGATTCCTTCTCGTTTTTTTTGTATGTTGTGCGACTTACTTAGCCATTATTCACTAATCTATTGAGATATGCGAATCTAGCGTACGTATAGAAATGCGTCAATATTTAACGTTGAGCATTGCTACTCTCCAAGCAGAAGTTTAGGCTTCAGCTTATTTTTTTACCGTGTTTCCAGGCGTTTTTATTGGGCTTTCTTTTTTGTACTGCCTGGCAAGTGGATATCGTCTGGTCAATTTGATACTGTCTTTGCAACCACCAAAAGATCAGCTTGGAGATTAAAGCCTTGCCATCTTTCCTAAATTTACGCGCCCCCCCCCCCCATTCGGACCCTCTTGCCGACTTTCCTAAATTTAGCAATACTGTACGGTAAGTGTTAACACCCCCCCCCCATGCATACCCTCTTTTCAGCTTTACCTTTTGGAAGCTGCCTGCACGTCATCTGCAATCCCATAGGCCGTCCGTATTTTCAGTCCATTGCTGTTGATAAAGTCATCAACCGACCTCAGTGCTTCCAAAGTTGTAATATTGTGTTCACCCTTTCCGTGCTTTTCAAAACCCTTGGCGTACAATAAGATACTGTTTTCTACCTGTTGCAACATTTTCAGAACTTCTGCTTTGCCTGTAGAGGAAAATAGCAGCGATCCGACGTCTATGAGGACTTTATTATTTATTGAAACAAGATCGGTCCTACTTCCTACGTCCTTTTCGAAGGACTGGACCGGCGGAAGGTTTAACCGGATCACGAAGTCGTGCGAGTCGACCGCATCACCGCAGCTACTGTTGAGTAATATCCCTCCGTTCCCCACCAGTGCGCATGTGCTGTAGTTGTGGGTGATGGCGGGCTTTCCGAAACATTGGGATATCAAATTTGTGGGGTCTTCGTCTTTGGGTATGTTTTGGTCCGTGGTTGATTCGCATCTGGCCATATCGTCATTGAAGTTAGAGAAGAGAGCAATGTGCTTCCGTAAGTCGATGTGATTCAAAGCTGCCTTTCTGCAGAAACAAGACATGAATATAGTGCGTCGATGAAGGTTAGACATCCAGGTAATAAGACACGCCAAAAAAAACAGTTAGTCAAGCAACTGGACATGAATATAATGATTCTATCATATTGACCACTGCCTTAAAAAGTCAGACCCTAGCCTCTATAGCTACCAGGCTTCAGAAGCGACTGGAAAGAGTAGAAATTGGCCAAAGAGAGAGGTCTGTATCTGGATAGGTATAGCCGGCATAACCGCCCTTCGGCCTAACACACCAGCTTCGCAGGCACGCGGCGCGGCGGCAGCTGGCTACATTACATTGCCATAACATGCTAGGGGAGTTGGTCCGCTATAAAGGAGTAACGTTACATAGAATTTCTTCCTGTGGTGGCAAATGTACTCATTCGGCGTTCTGGCATGTTATCTGTCTATTTGGCCAATTTCTACTCTTTCCAGCCGCTTCTGAAGCCTGATAGAGGCTAGTCAAATCCATCCATAATGTACGTAAAAACATGAGATAGATTTGTAGCTACCACTTACCTTACTTTTTCCAACGTCAAGATACCGAATTCCGTAGGCCTGGGTGCGATTTGTACATTAAGTTCTCTCTGCGCTATCCCTATGTTCTGTCTATCGTCGCTTATGTTAAACTCTCCGTCCGGTTTGGTCGAAGTTGATGCAAGCTCAAGGTCCATGGAATGAAGGCTCAGGACTGTAGGAAACGAACTGGTTGTTCTGAAAAAGATGTTCAGAGGAATATTAGAATGAAAGCTCATCTGTGGCGGTAGAATCCATAACTGTTGTAAAGTTCAAGCTTTGGAACTCACCATATAGTTTCGATCGATCTCGTCTAATTGACGGTGAGTCCCTTTCTTGTGTTGGAACAAAACTTGAACTTTATAACTATGTTTGGAGGGAGTTTGAAAGAACATAACGTTAATTTTTCGGTCGTAAAATTTAAAGGGGTTGTGAAGTTGTTCACAGACCAACTCTAAACCTGGATAAAATGTGATCCGAACGTTTTAAGTGACATGCATCACTCTTCTTCGTCTTACTGAAATGGACTTGCAGAAACCTGAGGAAGACCGAGTGATTCGGTCGAAACTTTCGGTGAGTAATTCTTTTGAGTTGGAGAACAGTTTTAATAGTACAAGGAAGGATTAAACTAGTACTTACGACTAAAGTTCTGTAAAGCGTAGAAGGTTTCAGACGGCATCCACCATCTTTCTTCAGCTACAGAACAGTTGAAAGTTTCTCATAATGAGTTGTTAGGTTGTTATTTACCTTTTATTTGATAGGCTCCCGCCGATGGTCCACAGGAAGACAGTAGTGGTGGCCAGAACAAACGCGACCAAAAGTCTTATTTTGACTCTTCGGAGACGATCCATGTGTTGGAACATCTCACCTCAGCTTACCTAAAGAATTAACGTTACATGTATCTGCAGCTGCCATGATCTGGAAAATAAGGGACCAAAATTGAATAGAATAAATTCATAGGCTTATATATAGAATCTTAAAAAATTCTGGGGGTACTTGCATACTCTACCTTCAATTTCAGGACTATTTGGATATAGACTAGGTAAAGGTGATATACATTACAGAGGATACCTCCGGCATTCCTGAACTCGTTCATATCACTACCGGACGGTGCTTCGTGCAGTCTGAAACATGCGTTTTTATTCACATCAAAGAACAAGGACAATGCGGTGTTACACCCAAATTACACACGTGTGACAACGCCACATACAACATAAACAATATTGGAGCAATACGTATGGTGATACCCCTCCCATTACTCAATATTTTAAACGACTAGTAACTATGTACGTACGACCATGGAGTTAGAAAGACTCCATGGTACGATGTATAACAGTTACATGTATATTATAACAGTTACATGTATATTATGACAGTTACATGTATATTATAACAGTTACATGTAACGCTACATCTATATGAATATGAACTTACAAACAGACGTTTACCTTATCATCCGGAAAGCCTTCCATTGCTAGCTGCGAATTCGTAGATGCCTCAAGGCCGGTCCAATAGCACAAGTAGAGAACAATACAGTACAATATAGTAGCTGTAGATTTCAACGTTGATAGCACTCACATTACTTCGTAAAGATACACTGAACTGACAGGTTAACATCATGTCTGCCGGTGGGTAAAGAGAGATGTTCTATGCCCCTTGACCCGTGAAATCTCGCGCGAGAAAAACCGGTTTTACGCGGGAGACACCTGGTGTTGTGTCATACAGGTGACGTCATCCACCCAAAGGCCACAGACTGACAAGTCTTTTGTTTGGACATTTGTTCATTCGTGAGAATCTCAGGTTCATTTAGTATGATCTCCAAGCAGATGTTTCGGTGGCTGCAAAAGACAGTATCAAATTGGCCAGGCAGTATCCATTTGCTGTCTGGCTAATGGGTACTGCCTGGCCATGTTGATACTGTCTTTTGCGTCCACCGAAACATCTGCTTGGAGATTAATGTTAGACTACTATAGATGTAAGATACCAAACTTGTATCACTGTTACTGTACATGTAACCGACACATTATTTTCAAGATCACCTCTGGATTTTGTAACAGTCAGTTTTTTTAGGGCACCACTTTTTAATCTTAGTATGGGTTTAAATGGGATGACTTTCAGATATCAAAGTCACTTTTTGGTTAAACCGATTGGAAAATAAAGTTGTTAAGGTTTTGAACTGACAGAGACACATTGCAAAACAAATTTTCAAGATCAACCCAAGACTTCTTAAGAGCCGTTGGTTTGAAAGTTGTCCAATGGTCCAAAATACTATGTTTCACCTGGCTGATATGGAGGGTACTTGGGGGGGGGGGGGGTTACCAGAATATTGATGCCATATAATATAACTGCTGCCTGATTCAAACTCAATGTCAAGTTGCCAATACAATTACTTTTTGGGATTCAGAAAAATAGTATCAATAGAACCAGAACAATTGCTTCTGCTGTTGAGTCTACCTTTAAACTAGATAATATACAAAGGACACTACCAATTAAAAAGCAAACATAACATACTTTAATTTGCAGGGTTTCATAATAAAAGTACTCTGATTGCCACTGCATAGAGTACATTGTCATTTTTACAAAGTACAGCCTATCTAATACTGGAAAGATAATTCTTCACAAATATAAGGATCTGTTAATCACATGACATTGCTTTTAAAGCATTTATTTCCTAGACTCGTCATTTCATGATCATATTATCCATGTTCATATGTGATTTTATCTAGTGTTGAGAAGACTTAAATTGTTCAATCAAAAATCATCACATAAATATTGTTAGCACCGATGAAAAAAAATATGATAAAATCAAAATATCATTGATAGATAGAATATTATCAAACAAAATACAATAAAATCAACCTATGTTAACTTTATCTTGGCTAATTCTATCATTTCATGTGCTCATTTTTTGCACCGTAGATCATCACCACGTTTTGTTTCAAATCACTTCAGAGAAGATATTATCCCTACTGGCATTTGTTCAAGGCTGTATACTTGATACTGCATATAAAAAAATTAAATCTCATCTCATCCTGCTAAGCAGTTCTTTACTATAATTTTTCTTCGGGTTATATTTCTTCACCTCTACTAATTCCCATCTTAGTTATCTGACACTCAAGTACTTTTCTAGCTATGCAGAGATGTTCATGTTAGCTGATGTGTTACACCAAAGGTGGTATACCGGCTATACAGATACAGAAGCTGGTGTGTCACGCCGAAGGGCGGTTATACCGGCTATACAGATACAGAAGCTGGTGTGTTACGCCGAAGGGCTGTTATACTGGCTATACAGATACAGAAGCTGGTGTGTTACGCCGAAAGGCGGTTATACCGGCTATACAGATACAGAAGCTGGTGTGTTACGCCAAAAGGCGGTTATACCGGCTATACAGATACAGATGTTGTGCAAAGGACAATTAGGTGACAAAATGAGGAAAAATAATTAACTTCCATAGAGAAACGTGACAATGGCAAAACTATATTGACTGTGCTTGGATGGGTGCTGGTCTGGTCCCTAGGATTCCTCTGTGTCACCTTGTTTTGCGAGAATGAAGCCCACACGTGCTGGCATATAGACCTGCAAAAGACATCACTTTGTTATATAACAGAGTTACAATTTTACATCACAATGTGTAGGGTATAACAGACAACTGACAGTGCACTGCAATGGTCATCTTATCATTCTGTGGGCTTCAGTTTGAAAAGAATAATCATATAGAGAAATTAAGTTCCAAACACAAAAACTACTTGGAGATTTGCCCCCCCCCCTTAATTTCCACACACTGTTCAGAACAGAACAATACTCTAGGTCCAAGGTCCAATATTTTGTGTTAGAAATTACAATTGAACCCTTAAATCAGAATTACTTAAATGTGATTCTTAAAAACACCTTAAGTAGAAAACACTGGAATCACTAACACTAGAATCCATACTTCGGCAAAGGTTAGACATCCAGGTAATAAGATACGTCAAAAAAACAGTTACTCAAGCAATTGGATATGATTTTGGAAACGGTCAGATGTACATGTAGGTAGTGGATGCTATCTGAAATGTCTGACCATTTCCAAAATCATATCCAGTTACTTCATCAGGGGTGCCAGAGTATACAGTGCAATTTTACGGAATACAGTGCAATGGTAAGTATACAGTGCAATTTCACTAGTAAAATTGCACTGTATACTTAGTAAAATTGCACTGTATACTCTGGCACCCCTGTGCTTGAGTAACTAGAATGTGTAGTACATTATGTACCTTTAGTGAATTGGCCCTGTTGTCATGTTCGATGGGTTCAGTGAAGAACTCCGTGTTGTGGTCCAGTCGGCTGTGTCCAGCATACGCTGGGTCATCTGTGTCCAGAACTATCTTGTACCTGGTGAATTCTGGGTTAAGGAAGTAACCTGGAGCAGAATCTTGCAAATTTTAACTTGACTTATTTCATTTGTGCTAGAAGAAAGGGTAGACAACATATAAACTTTCAAGGTTTGGGCCCCCTTGCGCAGATGTATCCTATGCAATCTCCATGTTTTGTCCCCCAAGTTACAAAATGTTCATGTATCCACCACTTGAAAAACTGTATGTTTTAGTCAGAGATCTCTAGTGCAGCACCCCCACGTATGTGATGTATTGTACGCCTTTTAGATGCTTTAATCCAGAAGGGTTAGTATAGGTACAATGCGTGTATATGCTCAATGCAGTCCAGATGGCAAAGACATGGAATCTCAGATCTCAGCTTCACCTGGGGGCTTGATTCTGAATATGCATGATGGGCTATACTACTACAATGGGTAGGGGGTGTTAGCTCTATTCTTACTTCGTGTGACATCGTCTAACTTTGCTTAATATCACAACAGTATGCACAGGTTAGATAGAGAAGGGCATTATATCAGGGGATCCAATATTGGAGATCTCTTTTGACACATTTTTTTAAGGTGGCAGATATATGTGACCCGGCAGAAATTTTTTTTTTTGCTGTATATTACTGGTTAATATATGTGCAACTAAACAATGAATAAAAGATAAAGACGAAAAAAAGGATACTTTCCGGGAATGTCACATCCGATTCTGTAGTCAGTGAAGCTCTGATTTGTGTGGAAGTTGAAGACGAAAACACACCCTCCTCTCTCGAACACTATCACCTTGTCACCTTCATGCTTACTGCTCACATAAGCCTGGGAAGGAAGGAATGATGAATTTTTTTAAATATTTCAATGCAGGGATTGATTTAAAGTACCAACCTAGTATGTGACTTTGTAGCTCCTATACTAGTATGGCATAATTCCATTTTTTTTTCATTCGTTAGGTTAGCCTTATGAAAGTGTAGTTGATATATACTAGGAGATACCATAGTTTGTACCAATTGTTGTGCAATAAAATATCTTGTTTTTTCATCGCTCAATTCACTGATTTCCTGCAAAAATCTGATAACCACTTAATCAAATGGGTGTGGCCCTGATACCAGTATGTCTTTCTCTGAAGAATCTAAAGAGAATGCAAGAGCCAGTATTACATGTACCTGTTTAGTAGTCTAGATCTGGGGAAAGAAACTGTTGCTGTAGAAGGACTTTAAAACAGAAATTTGGACTGTGTAATGATGTCAACTGAAGGAGAACCTAGCCAGTGGCATGATGTTCATTACCTGTTCAGTAGCCAGCCAGCCGTAGTGGTTCTCTGTCAGGTTCATGTCTCGGTCAAAGTTGTTGAGGAATTTGTAGCGAAGTAGATCATCATCCACCAGGTTCCACTGTCGGCGGGCATAGTGAAAGCTGCTGTTGTTCCCCACTCGGGGGAAGTCCAGCCACTCCGGGTGGCCAAACTCGTTTCCTGAAACACATGTACGAATGAGTTGCACAAGTAAATGTACAGCGATCACTATCAATACTAATGCTTTTGTTTTGATGCATCAGATTTTGTTTATAATAGACTGTTGTTCACCAGTTGCCTGACTAAATGTAACCATGTCTTGTCCTGTGTATGTAAATGCATGCTGGGCCCCATTGGAAAGCAACTTCTACAAGCTGAATGGGCTACCCAGCCGTTTTATGATGAAATAAATAAATAGCCTTGCATTCAGTAGGTCATGAGTTTGATCCCCAGCTGATTCATATATCTTGAAAGACTTAAAATGGTACAAACTGGTTTCTTGGCTTAGCAGTCAGCATCTGGGAAAGAGTACGGGAGTACACACACTGCTACCAGGAGCCTGGAAGCCAATCCCTATGCGCTATTTCCAGTTCTAGGAGTCACGACTGCCAACTCCTTGAACCGGCAATAGTGAGTAGGGATTGGATACGCTACCAGTAAACTAGTCCCCTGATGTAGTGATTGCACAACTGTGGTAACACCAGGCTCTTGTTGAATTTGATTAGAAGAAAAAAAAAGTTACCAATGAAGTTGAGCCAGCCCTCTCCTCCCAGTCCATGTGTGATGAGACGGATCATCTTATGCAGAGCCAGTCCCCTGTCTACTGTAACTGTCATCTCTGACAGACAGGACATGTTGGTGTACATCTCCTGTAAAAAAAAACATCAATGTCTACATCATTTCTGAGATACCAGGGTACAAGACATGTTTGTATACATATACTTACATGTATCATCTACAGCAAGAAATCAGATATTTTAAGACTTCTGTAAAGTGGGCTGGTGTGTTACACCAAAGGGGATTTATACCAGCTATATAGATACAGATACAAAAGCTGGTGTGTTACACAGAAGAGAACAAGGACAAATATTTCACCTGATTTACTGAAGAAATATTGCTTTTTAAAAATGAGTTACATGAAGTTTCTGATTTTGGAGGGTTTGAAATTCAGATGTCAGATCAAACATTTCATAGCCTTACCTGCAGTTGATTAAAAAAAAGTCTAGGGTCAGTGGGTTTTTGCTGGGGACAGTCAGGAAACCAGAAAAAAAAATTTTTTCCCTAGGCCTTATGATATAGGCTATGTGCCTGAAATAAACAATAAATAGATAGAAATAAGACTCTTACAGCGTCCATGAGCCAGAAAGCCAGGGTCTTGTCTCCCACCAGCGCCTGGTCGTGGCTCTCAGCGTAAGCAATGGTCTTCTCTCCGTGTCTCCGGTTGATCAGGGTGTGAACAATGTCGCCCATGTTCCAGTCTTCATCCTTAAACTCTTTCAAAACCTGTGGGAAATTTTTAATAGTGAGCAAAGATGGAGATGCTTAGTCTTTTACTAGCCTCCACCAGGCTTGGGGAGGCAGCTGGAAAGAGTAGAAATCGGCCAAATATGGAGATAAGCATGCCAAGGGGGTTTGTCCGTCGAGAGAACATTTCGCCGCACCCCAATGTTCTCTCAACGGACAAACTCCCTCAATAGTGGCTTGCTTATCTCTCTATTTGGCCGATTTCTACTCTTTCCAGCCGCCTCCCCAAGCCTGGTAGAGGCTAGAGTTTTACCAGACTCCAACAGGTTGCTGATAAAAAGTAGAATTCGGACAATGCCAGGCACAACCCTAACACACAGAGTGTGGCATATCGGTGTGTTCGCCTCAGAACCATAAGGTCCTGGGTCCGAACCCTGCCATGCCACTGGTCTTGTGCCCTTGGGAAAGGCACTTAACATGACTTTCCTCACTTTACTCATGTAAAAATGAGTACTGAATTGTCCGCTGTGTTGGTGGTGGCATAAAAAGAATGAGCCTACCAGCACCGTGTCGTGTAATTACGTGTTGGAATTTTAAAAAAAACTAACACAAGATTACTCAATGCGTTTATATTTTACCTTTATCCATTTATCTGGGATTGCCATTCCTAAGCGATAATCGAAGCCGTTTCCTCCCTCTGACACAGGTCTACACAGGGCTGGCATTCCCGACACTTCCTGGAAAAAACAACAACAGACATTAATTTATTAGAATATATTTGATGACAGATGCAAAGGAACAAGGAAGCTTAAGAGGAAATGACTATCATTCAAGTCACATCTCTGTTGCCTAACACAGTAGCCTAAAGGGAAAAGGTGGCCAAACAGCTACATGTACAGTACTTCAGTGTCCCGGAGGATCTTTCTTTATGCAGACAACAATCAACGTAAAGAAATGACATATACAATCTACATCTTACACTCATACATTAAATGAATAACACAGTAATATACAACATGACATGCTTGACTACAAAAATAGAATATTGCGCAGTTTATTCAATATCATCATCAGGCGGGTACATCGGATGAGGCGGAATACACTGTGTAGTATACACTATGGAACATAAACTTGACCAAATCCATACAAACTAACAATAAACAGAAAGACTCTCCCACCTCAGCTATAGTGATGCAGTCTGGGTATAACTCGTGCAGCATGTGGTTGGCCAGCGTGAGGTATGTGAGGGACTCGGAGTCCGTCGGTAGCCCGAAGTACTCCCCGAGGTCCCCGCTGAAGCCGTGCGCGATCCCGTGGCTGTGGTACAACATGGACGTCACGCCGTCGAACCGAAACCCGTCAAACCGGTACTCCTCCATCCACCATCGCAGGTTCGACAGCAAGAAGCGGAGAACTTCCCAGCTGGAAACAAAAACAAGAAATGCTCGATATTCTTTTTACACAACTGGTAATGTAGTAGTAGACTGCTTTATTTTACAAAGGTGATAAAAGCATGCCCTAGGGCTGAATTGCACAGCTTTGACAAAATGTGTTACAAATTGATGACTCTCACCTGCTTACTATTAGACATCTTCCTCAAAGCTTTGACTGGAGTAAGCAGGTGAGAGTCATTACCAGTTGTGTAAAAAGAAAACCCCAATATCCCATCTTTTACCAACCAGAGGAAAAGCATTACTTTGTTGTGCAATTAAGTCTACTTATTGTTATTCAGGGCTTTGCAAAAAATAGCACTTGTGCAGAGGTTAATTCTAAAGAACCTTACTTGGTGTAGTCGAAACACAGGTCGTAGTTGTACATTAGTAGATTGTACCTTGTGTACCTTGCCATATGTTGTACCTCAAACAAATAATATTGTTGCAATTGTTTAAGCATTGGTGAGGTTTTTCAAATAAATAGTTCCCTTTCAGAAGTTGATTCTATAGAATCTTACTTGGTGTAGTCGAAGCATCTGCTGCCCCACAAGTCGTGCATCCCCCGGCTGCCGTCATGGAAGAAACAGGCGTTGGTCCCGTCAAATTGGTTAAGGCCGTCCAGAACGTTCTTGGAGGCGTGACTGTGAACCACGTCCAGCAGAACAACTATCCCCTCACGGTGCGCCATGTCGATCAGAAGCTTCAGGTCATCCGGAGGACCGTACCGACTGGAAAGAAACAATATTCCTTCCTTTATTCCTTCATTCCTTCATTCCTTCCTTTCTTCATTCATTCATTCATTCATTTCTCCATCCATCCATCCATCCTTCCTTCCTTCCTTCCTTCATTCATTCATTCATTCAACAAACAAAAGAACAGGATTATAGTGGCAGTACAGAATTTACAATCCAGACTGTAGTGTAAGGTTGGAACCACACATACATGGAAAGGCCCACTGCTCTTTTTGGTAAGTGTGGTGGGATCTTTGACACGCTTGAGTTGTGGCTCTCCTCAAATACGGGACCTCCGGCTTTACATCCTATTCTTAAAAGAGGACATCCCTAACCGAAGCTAGGTACTCATTTACACCTGAAATAGGTGTTAAGTGCCTTTCTAAGGACACAACACTGGGGCCTGCCAGGGATTCGAACCCAGAACCTTTGGTGGTCTTACCTGGAGGCAGCGAAGAAGCTGGTAACTTGGTACCCAAAGCTGGCGTAGTAGGCATGCTCCATGATGGCCATCATCTGGATACAGTTGTAACCTACATATAGAGAAAAGAGACTCAAGTCAACTTATCTGTGCAAACTACTAGCTAGTGTGTTATGCCGAAGGATGGTTATACCGGCTATACTGATACAGATACCCAAATGTAGCTTGTAGATTCATGAATGAAGGTTAGACACCCCGGTATTATGACTGAAAAAGGTAGTGGACGCTATACTAGTACAAATACTTGAAATGTTTGCAACTTTTCAAACTCTATCCGGTTGTAACTTGTGGGTTGTGTGTTTCAGATATTTGTAGTGTACTACTAGTTGACATGCTAATCAACATCTTTTGCACTGCAACCCCGTCTTTTTGTGGCCTTCGAGTTCACCCCATTTCCTGTGTCTGACATTTGAGTTTTGACCTCCTGTCATTCTGGCTGTCAATCTACCTCCCACTCACATGCTATCAACCTACTCTGCCTGGACAAACACACAAACCCACAGCTCAGCCACCCAAAACAGTACTTCCATACCCAGCACTAGTTACAACAAGTTACCTTGTTTCTTGATCCTTGGAATGACGTTATACGCAAAGTGCTTGTAGTCTGCCACCTTCCCCTCCCAAGAGGATATCCCCACGTGGGACTCGTATATTCTCAGGCTGCTGGGAAGCTTTGGTCGTGTTTGTTGGAACACAAACTTCTCGGGAGGGTTCCAGAACGTCGCCTCGTAGATTTTTGTCTCGTCCGAGGGGATGGCGTACTTGGCCCAGGGGCAGATCCGTTCCAACAGGTGCCCGTTTTTGTCCTTCACAACAAGCTGGGAGGGTAATACAACATTCCTTCTTTTTATGTCTTTCTTTTTCTTTTTACAAACATAGTCAAACCTGTGTGATCGTGTGGCGTAGCAGCAGAATGCTTGACTCGAAACCAAGAGGTCCTGGGTTAAAGCCCTGACATGCCACCGATCTTGTGCCCTTTAAGGCACTTTACACGACTTTCCCCACTAAACTCAAGCAAATTGCCAATGCTCAATGTGGCTACTCTTTGAATGTTTGTTTCATAGGTCCTAATTCTCTATAATTTGCTTGGTTTACTTTGTATTTACACATTGTCAAGAAGTTGAAAGTGTTGTCACTATGTATTTTTGATAAATGTTGCAATATAAAAATGAAAAGAAAATTTAGAATCAACTCTAACTCCTACCTTGTACTTGGACAGGTGGTCTAGAGGACAACTCCCATCAGCCTTTGGGGGAAGAACCAGCTCCCATTTTCCGAAGGGCAGCTTCTTGAAGGAGTGAGAGGTTTTGTTCCATCCGTCTAAGGGAAGAAATAAGAAATGAAAATTAAAGATCTGTACAAAATTTCATCAGTTGGTGAATGATTGAATAGCAAAGTTCCTTATTCACAGCCACTTGTTTAATAAGAGCAATGCCCGATGGTTATCAAAACTAGCTTGGGTGCCATCCTCTGTAGTTTCTGCATGCTCCCTAATGTCGCTAGCTAACACCAGGGACATTAGGGAGCTGGCGGCAACTACAGAGGATGGCACCCAGGCTACATCAGGACATTGGCTCTTATTGGAAAAGTGGTTGTGAATAAATTTGCTATTCAAGAAATCAGAGATTTCAAACTTAAGAATTTGTGCCCTTCACACAACTTTCCTCACTTAACTCAAGTGAAAATGACTATTGTCCAGTATTTGTTTCCCACTTGTATTGTATTGTTACAATTTCAACGAGTATATTGTGACAGGAGCAGCAACATTATGTAACCCAACACCAGTCACCATGGTGACAGATGTCAACAAATCATGTCATTGGCCAGGTCAGACTCAGAGGTTTGTGTTTGGAACAGAAGAGGAGGAAGAAACTGAGTAAAAACAATATGTTTCCCTTCGGTAAACATAATAAATCAAATTAAACAGTACAGAAGGCACTTACTGAAGTCGCCCATGAGGTAGAGTTCCTCAGCTCCCGGTGCCCACTCCCTCATCACCACCCCTCCATCCTCCGTTACATGGATCCCGAAGTACTGGTACCCACGGCTGAACTTCTCCAGACCTCCCTCATGCTGGTTGATGTGATCAAGAACATCCAGGAAGCATCTGTACCTGAGGTAGAGAAACAAAGGAGGGAAAAGTGGAGGCGTGTGGCCTAACAGCAGAGCATTCAGCTCAGAACCAAGAGGTCCCAATGTCCCGGTTCGCCTGAATCCTGCCATGTCATCAATCTTGTGCCCTTGGGAGAGGCACTTTACACGAATTTCCTCACTTCGCTCAGGTGAAAATGAGTATGCCAGAATGACCATTATCATGATCTTGGAAAACCAAACCAAAAGTGACACTGATATCTTCCTAGTAAAGATATTTACTAAGATTTAGCGCATATTTGTATAGTTCTGACACGTCAACTTGTATGAATGTTCTTATCTGTGTGAATTCTTCGATTAAATGTCCTACCAAAGTTTTGTTCATTGATTTTTCTCAATACTAGTTTTTCTTATTTTCATTTTGTTTACCTAGATTTTAGATATCGTACTCTCAATGCTGAGGGATAAACCATAAATTATCATTATGTATTAACCCTTGAGGGGGCGTGTCCATTGTTAAGTTACGACTTTTCATAACCATGGCAGTAGATCGTAGGTTAAGGTTAACGTTACAACATTGTCAACTACTATTGAAAATATACACCGGGATATCATCAACAATGCATTGATCTATAGTTGATTATGTAAAATACGTGATGCAACGCACGTGTGTAAAATCTTTAACGTCGGGAGGGCTTCTTGTCGCCTGGTTTGAGCTACCTCACAGGGTAAAATTCGGCCAAAATTTCTGCAACAAGAAGGCCAAAACGTATTTAGGAGTCTCCTACCTTCTTTTGATCTCCTTGTCAAAAGGTTTCAAGTACGAGTCAAGGTCATACAGCCGTTCTAGGTCAGGGGGCGCCGGACCGGTTTCTTCCACCTCCATTTTTGTCGCCATGTTGGATCATCTGGCAATCAGCTGATCTTGGACCAGTCCATTACCTCAAGATGGGGGGATTTCAGTTTGGCGCGCAAGTTGTGTATTCGTATACGTTGTATATATCCTTACATAAAATGTACACTACCCTTACTTCAGTTTGTTTAAATAAATGATAAATTTGTTTAAATGAATGACGAAGGAATAGATAGTTGGTAAATATATTTTATCAGATCTTCAAGCATGATACTAAGAAATTTGATCTTTTTTTCCCGCAACTCGTTTTCGAAAAAACAAAATTAGTTGTGGTAGAGTAGAGGGTTGAAAAAGACACGAAACTGTGAGAAAATGTTGTGATGGTAAAAATTTTTACCATCACAACATCTGCTTGGAGACCCTAATTCCCGGAACATGTCGGGAATTTTCGGAATCGTCCGAACAAAGCGTTCGGCATTTCTCGGAAACTCGAAGCTGACGTCATCATGCGAGTTCTAAGTTTTGGAAAACTGGGAGGAGAGAGAGTTGTTTACACTTTACTCTTCGAAGACTTTCATCCTCAACTAAACTCTTTTCCTGGGTTTCTGGTGATGCGGTTTTGAGATAGGTAAGTAAAAAGCTTAGTGGATTTTATAGAAGTAGCAGCAAAGTATGTAGATATACGTTTAACAGGGACAAAACTTGTCTTTTTTTTGGCGATCCGCTATCTTTGTCTGGGGAATTTCTTGGACAAGATGGCGGAAAAACATGTGGAGTTTTCGTGATGGATTCCAGTCTAGCCGAGATAGTTTGGCGACTAGTTGAGCAGGTATACGTATAGTTTCTAGGCTTTCAGCTAGTGAAAATGTCTTGTTGGTAGATTCAAAGATTTTCACAAGGTTTTGACGGTTAGATGAAGTTCGATATTATAATTTATGAAACCGGACACCCAAGGCCAAAGACTGTGACCATGTGTGGGTAAGTTTGGTCAAGGATACTTGGTTTGGTACAGGAAATATTTCATGCTAGCCTGGATTCCAGACAGTTGACTTTAGCATGTAGAGTGTGTTTTTAGTTTACCAAACAGACTTTTATACAACAGTTAGACAAACAGAAAATTATCAGTTGATTCTGTCTCAACTTTGCACATTCTCTTTGGTGATTCAGCTTGTCAAACTGTTTGTTTTTCTAGCTAGAATTTTTGGGTTCACACCTTGTGTCAACGCAATGTTCAAAATAAAATAAAATATTCACTTTGATAGTCATTTCTGATTATATGTATCTGTAGATAACTTGTCAAGGACACAGAACTTTATGGAATATGAATGCCTTGGAGGGACAGATGGTTTGGATTTCCTGTCTACAGCTGTTTCTTTTGTTACTAAACTGACAAGTTGTGAATGGTTTGTTGGCATAAGTGTTTGACATCTGACTGAGCTGAGTTACACCTGGGCAAAAACTTCAAAGTATAAAATACTGCATACACACACAAGCGTATGAAAACAGGGTGCATCAATTTTTTCCTACATTGGCCTCCCTTTACCAAGAATATACTACATGTTCATATAGTATACCAGCCTGTGCGCTGACCCTTGCAACAGTCTGGCACCCATTCAGTAAATCAAGTTCAATTCAGTTAGAATATTCTTCCATCAGTGACTGTTTTTGAAAGGTAAAATCCCTTACCTCCAAATTTTTCGATGTCGACTGCACACCTTGATCACGGAGGAGGTACGTGATTTTACCTTTCAAAAAACAGTCACTGATTGAAGAATATTCTAATAACTGTTAATTTTATGCGACTGATGGACCTCTTCAACGAAGTTCAATTCAATACTTCTTCCACAGAATTTCTCCTGAGTAGTTTGTAGCGATGTCCCAGCCTCCAGTGAACGGAGCCGGTCGGGGCGGCCGCGGTGCCCTTCTCCTCAAGGCTCTCCAGAGCACGGTACGGCGGCCGGGAGAGGGCCTGCCCGAGACTGGGGTTTCCCACCCTCCGCAGCAGGGGCAGCCGGCTACAGCACAGGTGAGGAAATCTAGTAGCAAAGACGTTGTTGAAGACAAATGTAAATAGAATACCACATGTATCTGGTGCAAGCACGTCTAACCCCCGGCTGGGGAAAAATGACGTTAAATTCGGTTAAAAAAAAAAAAAAAAAAATACTGTATCAGTATAGCCGCTATAACCGCCCATCGGCATAACACACCAGCTTTGCAGCCAGCTAGCTATATTAGATGGTGTTTTTTGGTGAAATTGCTGGGACCAAGTTTGTATGTAGAATTCATAATAAGATATTTGTTGCAGTACTTGTCAAAGTTTATTTTATGTGGCGACCCCAAAAATCTTCTGTACACCTAATTTTTTAGGTTGCAACTTCTTTGTGTTGGATCAAAAGTTTTAACATTGTTTGTTCTTGTCCAAATACAGGCACAAGCGGAGGCCACTCCTGCTGCAGCCCAGCCGGCACCTGCCACTATGGGGAGAGGGGCCTTACTGGCTAGTCTCTACCAGCAAACAGTCAGAACAGGTAAGATGGCAGCATTGGCTTCTCCGTTCTTCTTCTTGAATACCCTCTGACCACCCTAAAATGGGGTATTACTGAGAAGGGGAGTGGTATCAGCCTTCTCAAAAAAAGGCAGCAACAGTCGAAAATCACTACTTACTGAAATTTTTGCGCCGTCTACTTTCATATAAATTTAAGAAAAACATTGTAGTCTCCATTACAAACCCCTTCATGGCTCGCCTGCTACTTTTTTATGTCAGCCACCTACTCTAAATTTTTGTAAGAAGGCTGGGTATGCGGCCAATGTCAGGGCAGCTGCCAGCCCAGCCTTAAAAGCCTTAACTGTCGTGGCCTGCACAACTAGGCCTGGCCTGGTCTTTTCTTTTGAGGAAAAAACTTTGTCTGATTTGTACTGCAGCTAGGTGTCACTGTATGGTACAACACTTAAGGGTCTTATCCAGTCTGACACTGGTCTACAAGGATTGGAACTTTTGTCTGCAATGAAAGACAGAAAGTACTGGCGACAAAACTTCACACACTGCACCTCAGAAGAGGATGAGTAAAGAAGAAGAAGAAGTAGGCATCCTTCCATCTTGAGAGATGTTGGTAGCACTCTAAGTCTTGTGTATAGTACAAATTGTAGAGTTACAAAATTCCTCATGTGTTTCTCCTGACAACAGGTTCCTCCCCCAGTCCGCCTCAACCCTCCTCCCCCCAAGCCCCAGGGCAGTATGGGAAGGCTCCGTCGCCTGTGCGGGGCAGAGGCATGCTGGGATTGCAGGACATCCCAGGGCTGCCCATGTACGGGCGCGGCATGGCACAGCATGCAGGTAAGGTTTCTTGGTTTCTCTGTACTTGTAAAGAAGCACTAAAGTCAAGGAAGTGGGTGTTTTTTTCCAATAGATGATTTATCAGTATGTACATTATCAGCCAGGTTTATGCAGAATTCCAGTTGTGCAACATGTGTTTTGTAAATTGATGTCAGTATCACTATCCCCAAGCACACCTTATCAATGCATTCCTTGTACATATTTCACTACATCACAATATTTTTGGCATGAATGCCAAGGTAGCCAATTACAGAAAAGAACCAAAGAACATATAACAAGTTTAAGAAGAGAAGGACTCTCTACACAATGCATGATTAAAAACTCTTAAGTCTGAAATAATGAAATGGCAAGCTGTTCGCTTCTGTGATAAAGTAAATGAGTTTTCACTGTCTGTTGTCCCTTTGTAGAAGCTGCAGTAAGACCGAAGGAGAGGGTGTCCCCACCCGTACCATCCCCACCCCCAGCCCGGGAACCCACCCCACCCTCACCAGCAGGGCAGCAGGCCTCACCACAGGCACTCGCACAACCCATGGCCAAACTGTCTGTGGAGGAAAAGAAAGAGCGGTAAACACAGTTTGAGTTCTCCTTTGTAAATCCAAGAGGCTAGAAGAACTTGTCACAAAAAGATGTAATCTTCCTGTTGAGTTTTGCATGATACTAAAACGGGATAGAATTTTTATGTTACTAACAAGCCTCAGTATTGCAGTGCAAACACGTCTAACCCTAGGAAGTCAGGGAACAACAGACATTAAATCGGGCAGTGAGTTAGTGTGTGAGTGTGGCCAGAAAGCCACAACAACAAGCTATGATAATGAGGAGGTAGAAAATCATGCTAGAAGTTGCAACTAAACATTGACAAAATCTGGATATATTGTATACTGTATACTAAATAATTTTGACATTTTTGTGTTAGAGTAATTACATGTTTTCTTCATCAGATATATCCCAGAACCAGGAAAAGTGGGACAGCCCGTGAGAGTGGCCTGTAACTACATCCCTGTAAGGAGCAAACTGGGTGGACTGTACCAATATGCTGTCAGCTACAGGTAAGTAGGATCAGCTTCTGAAGAGTTGTACTGTCGGAGGGCAATGTAAGTGGGGTCTGTGGCGTAGCGGTAGCATGTTCACCTCGGAACCAAGAGGTCCTGGGTTCGAACCCTACCATGTCACCGATCTTGTGCCCTTGGGAAAGGCACTTAACACGACTTTCCTCAGTTCACTCAAGTGAAAATGAGACCTAGCTTTGGTTTTACATGCACGTTAAAAAAACCATTACACCTTTCGAAGAAGAGTATATAGGGACATGCCCCTGTCTGCGATGGTCCAAGTACTAAAGTATGAGTTGGTGATTCACTTCAAGTCACCTGGACAGAGGCCTGGCAAACCCATTCTTGTATTAAGCTAACGAAAGGGTATGTCACTTTGTAAGGGGCAGTATAACCCTGACCAATACGGTCGACCAATAAGGTTAACATGAAATGTTACTTTAAATTTCTGCTTGTTTGTTGTATCAGCCCACAGATAGACTCCCGTAACATGCGATACGGTATGCTGTATGACCACAAGGATGTCATCGGAGATGTGAAGGCCTTTGATGGGGCCATCCTGTTCCTGCCGAAAAAGCTGCCTCAACCGGTATGTTACTGTCGTTCTTTCTGACAGCTAAATACCAATAGCTAGATTATTTTTTAGTTTAAGATTTCTCTGGTTTCGTACACATATGTGGATGGTTCAGAGGAAATTTGTAATATGCAAAGGATATGCTTACTGTACTTAGATATTACATGTATTTGAAAGTTACCACAAGCTAGTTCTTGAAAAATATGAGTTTTGAACACCTCAATTCTTGGTTGATTACTCTGGTACTTGAAGGCGTGACTGATTCTTCTGTTTTTTTGTTTTTTTTTCAGGTGACAGTTGTAGAGTCCACGAGGAAAACCGACGGTGCTCTGATCAAGATTCGCATCAGTCTGACAAAGGAGCTCCCCCCGGATGACAGGCAGTGTCTTACTGTCTACAACATCATCTTCAAGAAGTGAGGACAGATTTTTATTTGTTACTCAAGCAACTGGATAAGGTTTGAAAACTGTCAGAAGGTTCAAGTAGCATCCACTTCTCTTCGTCAGTGAAAAGTAGTGTGTTTCACTGTCTACAACATCATTTTCAAGAAGTGAGGACTGTTTTTTTTTTCACTTAACAAGGGTTAAGCACAAAGAATTGTTACTCGAGCTACTAGATAAGTCAGAAGGTTCAAGTAGTATCCGCTATTCGTCAATGGAAAGTAGTGGATGCTACAAGAACATTGTTACTCAAGCAACTGGATAAGGTTTGAAAACTGTCAGACGTTTCAAGTAGCATCCACTACTTTTTGTCAGTAAAAATTGTGGATGCTGCAAGGAAATTGTTACTCAAGCAACTAGATGAGTTTTGAAAACTGTCAGATGTTTCAAGTAGCATCCACTACTTTTTGTCTGTGGAAGGTAGTGGATACTACAAGAAAATTGTTACTCAAGCAACTAGATAAGTTTTGGAAACTGTCAGATGTTTCAAGTAGCATCCACTACTTTTCATCAGTAAAAAGTAGACAAGTGCATACTACAAGGAAATTGTTACTAAAGCAACTGGATAGATTTTGAAAACTGCTACACACATCCACTACTTTTTAGTCACTGTAGAACCCCTAAATATAAGTCTTGTAACAGTTAAGTTTAAGGCAACAAAGATTTTCTGATGCCGTATGATGCAAACAATGAATTTTGAGCTTGTACTTGTAGTTAACCTGTCTTATGATGCTTGTTCTCTTGTAGTGTGATGCGTGCCCTGGAGTTGAAACGTGTTGGAAGGAACTACTACGATCCTCTCCACCCCATCTACATCAAGCAGCACAAGTAAGGCAGCTGCCATGTCTACAAATTCCACTCGTGTTGTCTGCATGCTGTTATACATGTATATGTATATATCTTAGCTATTTTAGTTATTTTACATGGCTAGATACAGCTTGGGACCATGCTAGTTAGAAGCGTATTATAGTGAAGAGCAAAGAGCCAGCTTCAGGCCCGAGCAATCAGGCAGGCAGGCAGTTATTTTTAGTCATTGGTTTGACTGTCTGAGGGCAAATTGTAAGTACAGAAAGTACATTTAACAGAGAGATGGAAACAGTGGTAACAATATTCCACAACTAGAACTAAAAGCCAACTCGTAAACCTACTGGGTTTGACCTCTTCTTTGAGACGAGAATCGCACTTTTTCTGTAATGAGTGAGTTCCCAGCTTTTGTTTTCTTTTTACCTGTAA
>NW_017804187.1:2207328-2210204 GCF_001625305.1 Branchiostoma belcheri
ATAACGGCACTCAACATGCCCAGTTACCTAGAATACAACAGAGAACAATGACTTTCAGCTGCAAACACATTTGAAAACAGCCTCCAATACTTCTCTGTACGTGACATAACGGCTGTTTCTAATTAGCGACCAAACCCTGTATCTGCCTGAAGGACATTCTAAACAATGGTTCATCTGCAGCCAGTCCCAAAAACCTATTAAATGTAGGGGTGCTTCTGAAATATTACATTGACCACGAAAACAGCTACAGTAGAAATAAAAATACGGGCATCATCACAGGCATGCCTGCAGATCAAATTATATGCTGATGAAACAAAGGGAACCGTGAGTTTTACCTGCGAATGCGAAAAATGACTGACCACAATACTCCTGCAGGAGGGATACCTCCTTTACGGAGTAACAACTTCAGCCACAAGCTTACATACTGTGTGCTGTTCCCCTCAGGTTGACCTTCAGTGCTGGATGGTTCTGTTCTTCTCGCGGGACGAGAGCAAAGCGAATGACTTCATCACGATGATGAAGAAGGTGTGCCCCTCCCTGGGGATCCGGGTCAACAACCCGCTACAGTTCCGCCTGGAGAACGACCGAACGGAGACCTACCTGCGCATCATACGCGATAACCTCAAGCCTCAGGTCTGTGTGTGTGTGTGTGTTTGTTAATTTAGATCTCCATTTATACATCACTAATCTTCCTGGTGTCTAAGTATGACAACATGATAACAAACCTTACTGTGTCTCTTCAGCTTGAATCTGAGCAAATTTTGGAAGAAGTAATACAACAAAAACACTTTAAGCCATAAAACAGTTACTGAAGAAACTGGATATGATTTTGGAAATAGTCAGACGTTTCAGCTAGTATCCAATACCTTTAGTCAGTGACAAGAGACTGCAGGAGAAATGCAGGTTTGTAAGCACAAAACACTGTAAGTTAACTGCTGTATGCTACTCGACACATTCAAATATTAAGCTGCAACTGTTGTGATGACTTCAAAAAGGAAAATAAGTGAATTTTGAGTCACTGTGAAACCCTGACATTGTTGTTGTTCCACAGGTGCAGTTGGTGGTGTGTATATTCCCCACCTCTCGTGACGATCGATACAGCGCTGTCAAGAAACTCTGCTGTGTGGACTCCCCTGTTCCATCTCAGGTAGGGCAGAACTTTTTAATGTTTACCTTTGGAGAGAGAAAACATATTGTTTTTGCTACGTTTCTTCTTTTCCAAGCATGTCAGGTCACTGACCTGGACCAGATCTCTGTCACTGTGGTAACTGGTGCTGTAGCAGACACCCTGTGGTGTTGGGTTACATTATGTAGTAATAGGCTGAACAGAGTTTGGAGGGGCTGGTCACCATATATGTAAATGTGTAATAATGTGTAAGAGCAGTAGTTTATTAGGCTAGACCATGTTAAAGTAAACATTATGCATTTGCTTTGCAAGTGTTACCTTCCTAGTTGAATCATTGTATGTCACAAATATTTTTATATGCATAATTCACTATATACAAGTCTATCATCTCCTACGGGTATTTCTCTCAATGGATTTAAATTGAAAATTCAAGTACATTTTTGTACATTTTTCCCCAGGTTATAAATGCGAAGACGATCTCTATGCAGCAGAAGCTCCGGTCGGTGACACAAAAGATTGCCCTCCAGATCAACGCTAAGCTGGGGGGCGAGCTTTGGGCGCTGGAGATCCCATTGGTCAGGCTTTCCTTTTTTTACCTTACAAATCTTGAGTCATGAGAGTATTTTCAAATAATATGAAGTCCCTCACTATTGTTTTTATTGTCTTAATTTCGATGCCCTCATTGTCTTAATTTCAATGCCCTCATTGTCTTCATTGTCTTAATTTCGATGCCCTTTGGCCCAAAAGGGCATCAAAATTAATCTAATCTTCCAGGGTTGGTACAATTACTTTTCTTTACTTTACTTTACTTTAGGATTCATACAATGAATACTATAAAGCCAAGGGTGACAAATAATATAAAACAATTTTGCTTATTCAGCAGTAGTTGCTATTTGGTGGAAAGTGGGTATAAGACATTATCTTAAATGTCCCCTCATAATTTTGTTCATGCACAAAAACTTTCTGCCAGCCTCATTTGCTAACGTTTTTTCTCTTGTCTGTAGTTCTACCCAATCCTACTCGAATAGTGTGTAGTTTAAGAGAACATAGAGATACCCAGGAATGATTATGTAGTCTGCTTTTATAAGGTCTAAAATGTGTGTCTGACATTTTTCTTTCAGAAAAACATCATGGTGATCGGTATCGATGTCTATCACGAAGCGAAGAAGGGGGTGAGGTCCGTGGCTGGATTTGTTGCCAGCACAAACCGGTAAGGCCTGTTTATGTTTCTTAAGATGTACCACATTTGTGGAAGTATTGACATAACAGGTGACTATCAAGGATTCAAGGATGTCAAACCTGAGACCCGACTGTAAGGTTTAAGCCACTCACACCGGGAAGGACCTCTGCTCCTTTCAATAAGTGTGGTGGTATCTTAAACGTGCACAGCTTTACATCCTATCAGATTGACATCCCTAACTGAAGCTAGGTATCAATTCTCAGTGTATGATTTGTATATGTTATGTTCCTGTGTGTCATGCAGTGTTTTATTAACGTAGGACCACAGGAAAAATAGCAGCTATGTATGCTGATTGTTGATCCAAATGAACTCAAACTGTTAAAAGTGCTTGAACAATCTTCACGTTGTTATCCTCTTTTCTCCAAACAAATAAGGTCACCGACCTGGTCCAGGTGTCTGTCACCATGCAGGGTTCTCCCCAGAAAATTTTAGTATGAGGGAGGAAACTTACCGAGCACACACTAAGCGACGCGCAACGCGCGTCCTTGGGGGGGTGTCCGTAGGGGGGGT
>NW_017804187.1:2210224-2212687 GCF_001625305.1 Branchiostoma belcheri
GACGCTGATTTTTGACTCGCCGTGATTACGCTACAAATGACACACTAGTGGAGACAACAGATGAGTGATCAGGGTCTGTTTATGAAATTTTCCCGGGAAAACACCCTTTAAAACGCTATACATGCGGGGGATCCCGACCAATAGGAGAGCTTGATTTAAAGCATTACATCATATCCAGCCAATGAGAAGAAAGTCTCGCGCTCAAGTCTCGCGACATGATGATACTCGGCGAGACTTCAAATGAAGAACAATGGCGGACGGAAAATGACGCGCGTGGCTTCCAAACTCGCCGGATTTCGGCAAATTTTCGCAAAATTATCGGAAGAAAATATAAACAAAACACCCTAGATTTGAAAATGAGTATGAGGGCGCTGAGCTAGGAGTATCAGGGCGCAGCGCCCTTGTTCCATCCTCTGGGGAGAACCCTGCCATGGTAACTGGTGCCGTAACCGACACCCTGTGGTGTTGGGTTACATTTTGTAGCAGGACAGACTTGGAGAGGCCCATCACCATATATATGAATGTATTTGATTAACAATAAACAGAACAGTAGTTTGGTAAGGTAGAACATTTGAAGGTAAACATTATGTATTTGCTTTGCGAATGTTACCTTTCTAGTTCATGTCATTTTTTTACTATTCTTTCCATAGAGAGCTGACGCGCTGGTACTCGTGGACGTGTTTCCAGCTGCCTGGCCAGGAGCCCAAGATTTTAGATGTATAACAATTGTTAAACGCTTTGAATCACACAATTCAGCCTTAATGTCTGCGAAGTGATGGCATTATCTACTGTTTTATTGTGTAACTTGTTACAGTATTGTGTTTGAAATACTTACTTTACTTAGGCCCTTCGCCCCTGCCAGGCCATAGGCCACCGATGATGTTCTTCCACTGCACTCGTCTCTGGGCCTTCTTCCTCAGGTCCTGCCAGCTGGTGCTGATGCTCCTCATCTCCTCCTCCGTGTCCCTTCTCCAGCTGTTCTTAGGTCTACCCCTCTTCCTCTTTCCCTGTGGATTCCAGGTCAGGGCCTGCTGAGTAATACTAGAGTTGGCCTTCCTCAGCGTGTGTCCTATCCAGGACCATTTCCTTTTAAGTATCTGCTCTCTGATGGGTTTCTGACCTGCTCTATCCCACAGGTCCTGGTTGCTGATTCTGTCCCACCACCTAATCTTGAAATGTTGAAATAACCCATGATATATATCCTCTCCATAGTGAGCTGACACGCTGGTACTCTCGGACGTGTTTCCAGCTGCCCGGCCAGGAGCTGATGGACGGCCTGAAGCTCTGCCTCACCGCCGCGCTCAAGAAGTACCACGACGTCAACCACGAACTGCCCGAGAGGATCTTCATCTTCAGGGACGGAGTAGGGGATGGGCAGCTCACCACGGTCGCTGGTAGGTTGTTTGTTTGTTTGTTTGTTTGTTTGTTTGTTTGAACTGTTCCACACCCTGCCGGAGAGAATCTTCATCCTCAGGGATGGAGATGGACAACTCACCACGGTCGCTGGTACGTTGTTTGTATCTGTATCTATAGCCGATATAACAGCCCTTCGGTGTAACACACCAGCTTCACAGGCACGCGGTGCGGCTGCAGCTGGCTACATTACACCGAACGACCTGTTACAACTAATCTTTGCACAATTATTGCAGGAGTTGATTAAAGCTTTCTAGTGATGATGTGCCGACTGTGCTTGGTGGCAAGGATTTCCAATCTACAATAGTTCTTGGAAAATTTGAGTTTTGTTATGTTTGAATTATTCTTTATTTGTGAGAAGCTTTTAATTTAAAAATTGACCTGCAGGCTGCTTTTCACTGAGGTCATGAGGGAAGAAGTAAGGGTCAGACAAACCAAAATACAGTTTACATCACTATAACTAAGAAGACTACATCCATGAATTAAAGATTGTTTTGGTACAGGTAGAGGTCTGGACTTGTGCAATTTTTTTAGGTTGAAAGTTAGTAGTAGAGTGTTTAGTTTGTGATTGTCTACCGCATTCCCTCTTATGTCAGGCAGACAGAATACTTCAGGTGATTGAGCCTGTCCACCCCCGTGTAGACTCTAGTTGGTATCGCCCAAAGTTGAAGGGTCACCCTCCCTGCGCATGCGCACCAGTCTAATTTTTTTGAGCAACCTGTAAACACCTTCGTGTTTTGCGTTGGTATCATGGGGTCTAAGCGTGAAAAGCAACGCGATAGACATCGTTCGAGGGCGCCTTCGGGTCCTAGGGCGACCGAGGAGAGTTCCAAGCGCGACCGTGGCGGTTCCCGGCGGCGTTCCAGCGGCAGGGAGCGCGAGGAAGGCGGGACAAGCCCGGGCGGGTCGGCGCACCATGTGCGTGAAAACGACCGCCATGACAGTCGTCAGAAGTCGTCTTCTCCGGCTATGCCGGTTCTCAGCGCTGACGGAAGCCAGCAGGAAGGCGACGGCGAGCAGAAGCAGCCGCCCACGGTGCAGCAAGACGGC
>NW_017804187.1:2212707-2219734 GCF_001625305.1 Branchiostoma belcheri
GTGCTCGTGCCTGTAAGTACAGCGCGGACATAACGGCACTCAACATGCCCAGTTACCTAGAAATACAACAGAGAACAATGACTTTCAGCTGCAAACACATTTGAAAACAGCCTCCAATACTTCTCTGTACGTGACATAACGGCTGTTTCTAATTAGCGACCAAACCCTGTATCTGCCTGAAGGACATTCTAAACAATGGTTCATCTGCAGCCAGTCCCAAAAACCTATTAAATGTAGGGGTGCTTCTGAAATATTACATTGACCACGAAAACAGCTACAGTAAAAATAAAAATACGGGCATCATCACTGGCATGCCTGCAGAGGCTGTATCAAATTACATGCCAATAAAACAAAGGGAACCGTGAGTTTTACCTGCGAATGCGAAAAATGACTGACCACAATACTCCTGCAGGAGGGATACCTCCTTTACGGAGTAACAACTTCAGCCACAAGCTTACATACTGTTCCCCTCAGGTTGACCTTCAGTGCTGGATGGTTCTGTTCTTCTCGCGGGACGAGAGCAAGGCCAGCAATTTCTGCCATGCATTTCTGGTGCTGGCGGCCCGATCAGGCTATATTATGTACTGTTGTGCCCTACCCCAGGTTGACCTTCAGTGTTGGATGGTCTGGTTCTTTGCGAGGGACGAAAACAAAGCAAACAACTTGTTGCTGGTTTCTGACTAGTGGAAGGGCTACCAGAAGCATGATATAATTTTTCTGTTTTGTGCTCATCCCTCCAGGTTGACCTTCAGTGTTGGATGGTCCAGAATGGCCAATGGTGTCTGCTACCATAAGTTTCTGGTGGCCTGACCTGTGGATATCTTACATACTGTGCTCCTCCTTTTAGGTTGACCTGCAGTGCTGGATGGTTCTGTTCTTCTCGAGAGACGAGAGCAAAGCGAACGACTTCATCACGATGATGAAGAAGGTGTGCCCCTCCCTCGGGATCCGGGTCAACAACCCGCTGCAGTTCCGCCTGGAGAACGACCGAACGGAAACCTACCTGCGCATCATCCGCGATAACCTCAAGCCTCAGGTATGGGGTTTTTACATATTCACAGACCTTTACGTATGCTTAGGTCATGATTGCAAAAGGAACTTTACCTGGTAGTATACGTGGAACCCCCTGACTGCACAGAGACCTCAAGCCACAGGTTTACGGCAACCAAATGAGTTCCATGTATATTACTTGTAAGCACAGTCTTATGCTTAAGGACACGATTCCAAAAAGGGCGTCAACTAATTTACATAGAACCCATTGGGTTGCCGTAATTAAACTGGGAGTTAAAATCCAAAATGATCATGATAATGGGATAACCTACCTGCGCATCATCAGGGATAACCTCAAGCCTCAGGTCTGGTTTGGTTTGGTTTTCCTTAAATGCCCACGATCATGATTATACTAATCATTCTGGCATACTCATTTTCACCTGAGCTAGGTGTGAAAAGTCGTGTAAAGTGCCTTTCCCAAGGACACAAGGTTGGTGACTTGGCAGGATTTGAACCTGGAACCTCTTGGTTTTGAGTCAAATAGTCTACCATTACGCCACACGACCACACACTCGTTTTTGTCAGCAACCATGTTTGGACCAACATTGTAACTACTGTGGGAAGCTGGTGTATTATTAGGGCTATACAGGGCTTGAAGTTAATTTTTTGGAAAACCCTGATGTTGTTCCACAGGTGCAGTTGGTAGTGTGTATATTCCCCACTTCTCGTGACGATCGGTACAGCGCTGTCAAGAAACTCTGCTGTGTGGACTCCCCTGTTCCATCTCAGGTATGTATTACCTTTGCAGAAGGAAAACATATTGTTTTTGCTACGTTTCTTCTTTTCCAAGCATGTCAGGTCAATGACCTGGACCAGATCTCTGTCACCATGGTAACTGGTGCTGTAGCAGACACCCAGTGGTGTTGGGTTAAATTATGTAGTAATAGGCTGAACAGAGTTTGGAGGGGCTGGTCACCATATATATGAATGTGTAAGAATGAACTGAGCAGTAGTTTGTTATTCTAGACCAATTGTGAAGGTAAACATTATGTGTTTGCTTTGCTATTGTCACCTTCCTAGTTGAATCATTGTATGTCACAAATATTTTTATATGCATAATTCACTATATACAAGTCGATCATCTCCTACCGGTATACCAGGATTTCTCTCAATGCATGTAAATGGCAAATTCAAATTTTTCTTGACAATTTTTTTACATTCCTTCTCAGGTTATAAATGCGAAGACCATCTCTATGCAGCAGAAGTTGCGTTCTGTGACACAGAAGATAGCCCTGCAGATCAACGCCAAGCTGGGGGGCGAGCTTTGGGCGCTGGAGATCCCATTGGTCAGGCTTTCCTTTTTTCCCTTACATATTTAGATTCATCAGAGTAGTTTCAAGTATTATGAAGTCCCTCACTATTGCCTTTATTGTCTTAATTTCGATGCCCTTTGGCCCAAAAGGGCATCAAAATTAATCTTATCTTCCAGGCTTGATACAATTACTTTACTTTACTTTACTTTAGGTTTCATACAATGAATACTATAAAGCCAAGGGTGACACAAAATATGAGACAATTTTGGTCATTCTCTGATTGCCACCATATGGAAAGTGTGCCTTAGACATTATTGTAACTGTCTCCCAGTCTAATTTTATTAATGCACAAAAACATTCTTTGTCTCATCAGCTTCATTTGTTAACTTAAGTTTTTTCTGTCATTTGCTTCTCAGAGAACATAGAGATACTTAGGAACAATGTAGTCTGCTTTTTATAAGGTCTAAAATGTGTGTCTGAAATTTTTCTTTCAGAAAAACATCATGGTGATCGGGATTGATGTCTATCACGAAGCGAAGAAGGGGGTGCGGTCTGTGGCTGGATTTGTAGCAAGCACCAACCGGTAAGGCCTGGTTATGTTTATGAAGATGTACCACATTTGTGGAAGTATTGACATAACAGGTGACTATCAAGGATTCAAGATGTCAAATCTGAGACCGGACTGAAAGGTTTGAATCACTCACACCGGGAAGGACCTCTGCTCCTTTCAATAAGTGTGGTGGTATCTTTAATGTGCAGAGCTTTACATCCTATCAGATTGACATCCCTACCTGAAGCTAGGTACTCAATTCTCAGTGTATGATTTGTATATGTTATGTTCCTGTGTGTCATGCAGTGTTTTATTAACGTAGGACCACAGGAAAAATAGCAGCTATGTATGCTGATTGTTGATCCAAATAAACTCAAACTGTTAAAAGTGCTTGAACAACATTCACATTGTTACCCTCTACTCACTTATGTTATGTCAGGCCATTATTTGAGAGTGCTACTTAGATTTTATGTTCACTTGATTCTAATTTTCGTACTTAAAGTTAAACACCTCCAACTCTGTCCTGCCACTTGCTACATAATGTAATCCAACACCACAGGTTGTCTGCTACAGCATCAGTTACCATGGTGACAGATGTCTGGTGTTTGGAGAAGAAGAAGAGACACGGCAAAAACAATATTTTTTCCTTCTGTGAAGTTGAACATAACAAACACGTTGTTCCCCTTCCAGCAAAGCTGCAAAGTGATGGCGTTGTGTACTGTATTATTGCGTTGTTATAGTATTTTGTTTAAACCAATGATACGTCCTTTCTGCAGTGAGCTGACGCGCTGGTACTCGCGGACGTGTTTCCAGCTGCCCGGCCAGGAGCTGATGGACGGCCTGAAACTCTGCCTCACCGCCGCGCTCAAGAAGTACCACGACGTCAACCACGAACTGCCCGAGAGGATCTTCATCTTCAGGGACGGCGTCGGGGATGGGCAGCTCACCACGGTCGCTGGTAGGTTGTTTGTTTGTTTGTTTGTTTGTTTGTTTGTTTGTTTGTTTGAACTGTTCCACACCCTGCCAGAGAGAATCTTCATCCTCAGGGATGGAGATGGACAACTCACCACGGTCGCTGGTACGTTGTTTGTATCTGTATCTATAGCCGATATAACAGCCCTTCAGTGTAACACACCAGCTTCGCAGGCACGCGGTGCGGCTGCAGCTGGCTACATTACACCGAACGACCTGTTACAACTAATCTTTGCACAATTATTGCAGGAGTTGATTAAAGCTTTCTAGTGATGATGCCCCTACTGTGCTTGGTGGCAAGGATTTCCAATCTACAATAGTTCTTGGAAAATTTGAGTTTTGATATGTTTGAATTATTCTTTATTTGTGAGAAGCTTTTAATTTAAAAATTGGCCTGCAGGCTGCTTTTCACTGAGGTCATGAGGGAAGAAGTAAGGGTCAGACAAACCAAAATACAGTTTACATCACTATAACTAAGAAGACTACATCCATGAATTAAAGATTGTTTTGGTACAGGTAGAGGTCTGGACTTGTGCAATTTTTTTAGGTTGAAAGTTAGTAGTAGAGTGTTTAGTTTGTGATTTTCACCCTGTAAGGTGTTAATGCTGGTTTCCCTGTTGTTCACTTTCCCCACCAGGCTATGAGGTTGACCAGTTGCGTGATTGTGCGAGGTACTTCGGTGGGCAAGACTACAAGCCAAAGCTGGCCGTGGTCATCGTACAGAAACGAATCAACACTCGCATCTTTGCTGAATACGTGAGTCCAGTGTAACCTTTTTTGTCAAAGTCCCCTGTAAATGCATGACTGTTTTTCTTACTGTTCGTCTGGTATTTGCACTATGAAACAAATCTTGTATTGATAAAGACATGCAAGGGAGGCCAGAAACCTAATTATTTTTCGTGGGCTTCCACCAGACCCTAAATTATATTAAGAGTTGATATTGACTGTGACATACATACATTATGATAACTTATGAAAGCTGAAGAAAACCAAAATATACATACCTGATGAGTTTTTGTTAATTCTGCTCCTGAACAAGTGTATTGTCACATCAGCTTGTAGGGCTCGAAATACTTTATTTCAGTGTATTAATCAATATCTAAACGCCAAGCCAGGTGATGTGCATAGTCACATATAACTTAGATCAAGTAGTATAAGTTGATTCATTTATAATTATTGTTTTTTTACGTAGGTCAATTTTGTTGTACCCACGATTCTCTGTGTATATTTACATGTAGTTAAGGACCTTACAAAAGTTGCTGTACTTTTGTTGTGTCAATGAAGTTTCTTCTTCTATAACTGATCAATTTTATTTATTCAGAATTGTAACATGACAATACAAAGTGTACACTAGGCAGCAAGCATGCTGATAGCGTGCACACCTAACACATACCTGGATATATGACATAGAAAAACAACAATAAATAGTTAGAACAAGATATATACACAAATAACATTATCTAATAAATTACACCTGCAATTAAAATCAATTTTATAACTGTACAGCAATTGAATGTTTAGTGTGGCTCAGCTGGAAGAGGCACAGAATCTTTTTGATTGGGCAATGAACAATGAGTTCTGATCAATGATTTTCCTGGTTTGAAATCAGAACCGTGGTTCGCTGGACAACCCGAGGCCAGGAACGATCCTGGACCACACGGTGACGCGGCGTGACTGGTACGACTTCTTCCTGATCAGTCAGCACGTGCGGCAGGGCACGGTCAGCCCCACTCACTACATCGTGGTGGCCGACGAGACGGGGCTCAAGCCGGACTACATGCAGAGGTGAGACTTGTACTAATGGTGCTAATGGTGTGGATAGTAGCACATAGCCTCCACCAGGCCTTACTAAGGGTTACAGGTAGTAAAATTTGGCAAAAGTAAGGTCAGCCCCACTCACTACATCGTGGTGGCCGACGAGACGGGGCTCAAGCCTGACTACATGCAGAGGTGAGGGATGGTTCATATATACATGTAGTAGCATCCTAAGGGGTTATGGAAGGCAGTACATACTGTAGCCTGCACCGGGCCTTACTAGGGGGTTACAGATAGTAGAATTTGGCAGAAATAAGGAAAATAATTGGCCCCACTCACTACATCGTGGTGGCCAACGACACGGGGCTCAAGCCTGACTACATGCAGAGGTGAGGGGTGGTTCCTACATATTCTGGCAGTAGCCTCCACCTTTCCTGTATGAATTAAAAATTTTGAGGAGGGAATGTTCGTTATCATGATATGTTCCTAAGGGGTTATGGGGTTATGGATAGTATAATTGGGAGAAAATCTATGGGTGAATAACTGGCCTTGAGAGTGAAAAACCTGCAGAAACAATTACATGCTAGTCTATGGTGACCAACTTTTTGTATACCCTCACAAATACAACAATTTACAGGTAAAGACGGTTAGCTACAGTCATGTACATTTATAGCTTACAGAAGCTTGACAAAACTTGTTCAGGTACAGGATTAGGCCAGTGCCTAAACCCATAGACATGATGTACCTAAAATTGTTCCAGTACACAGCTCTAAATGTCTTCATATTTCTCCTCCAGGCTGTCCTACAAGCTGACCCACCTGTACTACAACTGGCCCGGTACCGTGCGAGTCCCCGCGCCCTGTCAGTACGCACACAAACTGGCCTACCTCGTTGGACAGAGCATCCACAAGGATCCAAGTCTGGACTTGGCTGACAGGCTTTTCTTCCTGTAGGCTCAACACAGAACACAGGCATTACAGCAAGGGCACATTTGCTGTTTGTCGTCATACAATTCTGATGTTGTTTGATTTCGCAGGACACTGTGACTGAAACAATAGCCGATAAGATTCTAAGGCAGCCTTTTTGGTAACGGGAATTTAGCATCATACATCCATGTACATCCACAAGGATCCAAGTCTGGACCTGGCTGATAGGCTGTTCTTCCTGTAGACTCACCACAACACACAGGCGTTATTGTGTGATAGCATTCGTCATAGGTCGTTGTACAATTTTTGTTGAGATTGTGACTGAAACAATCACTAACAAGATTGTAAGGCAGCCTTTTTGGTAACAAGGCAGCTGGATTTGGTACATTTTACACATGGTGTTGCGATTTTGAGGGCATGTAAGTTCCAAGGAGATTGTGACTGAAACAATCGCCTACAAGTTTCTAAGGCAACATTTTTGGCAACTGGGCAGCTGAATTTGGTACATTTTACACATGGGT
>NW_017804187.1:2219754-2225244 GCF_001625305.1 Branchiostoma belcheri
AGTCAGCACGACATGTATGGCATTTCGCCAGAGGTTAGCAAAATCCTCTTGGCGTCATGGAGAGCAGGAACACAGAAGCTGTATGCTTCGGCCTGGGACAAGTGGAGTGGCTGGTGTGATCAACGGCACATCCATCCCGTTTCTGCACCTCTGAATAAGGTGCTAGACTTTCTGTTATCCTTGTACGACAAGGGTTTCCAGTACAGAACTATCAATGTGTACAGATCAGCTATATCTACCACACATCTTCCCTTGGAAGGGCAGCCTCTAGGATCACATCCGTTGGTGAGGAGGTTCATGAAAGGTGTGTTTGAACTACGTCCAGCACTACCCAAGTATAGCTTTACCTGGAGCGTCGGTAAAGTTTTGAAGTTGCTAAGGAGTTGGTCTCCAGCAAGTTCTTTATCACTTCGTTTGTTAACCTTAAAACTTATTATGTTGTTTGCTCTTACTTCTGCGGGAAGAGAGCAGTCTCTTTCGTTGCTGGACTTGAGATTCAAGAAAAGAATCTCCGACGGAGTTTGTTTTACTGTTAACAGTCTCTCCAAGACTTCACGGCCGGGCAAAGTCACACACGACATTGTGATTCCAAGCTTCCCGCAGGACAGAAGAATTTGCCCGGTAACATACCTGAAAGCGTATGTATCAAGAACTAGAAGTTTTCGTTTGTGCGACAGTATTCTGTTTAGAGCTCTTGTGGAGCCACACCAGGCGGTATCTACGTCTACCATCGCTAGATGGCTAAAAACTGTGTTACAAGAGGCCGGAATCGACACCTCAAGGTTCACCGGACACTCAACTAGAGGGGCGTCTGTTTCTGCTGCGGCACGACAAGGCGTATCAACCAAGGACATTCTAGCAGCAGCTAATTGGTCTACAGCTTCTACTTTTAAGAAATTCTACAACAGACCGGTGGGGTCAGCTTCATTCGGAAGAAACGTCCTGGCCTCAGCAGCTACAAATCTCACCTGAAGTATTCTGTCTGCCTGACATAAGAGGGAATGCGGTAGACAAATACAAATTGTCCAAACCTAGTGATGGACAGGTGTAGTTGTCTCCGCATCCCTCGTTGTCAGGCAGACACCCTCCCTGACTGGTGCAGTTCTCCACGAGTTCCGGCACGACCCATCCCGAGAGGGCTTCGGCCAGGTGGAGCTGAAAACTTTAGACTGGTGCGCATGCGCAGGGAGGGTGACCCTTCAACTTTGGGCGATACCAACTAGAGTCTACACGGGGGTGGACAGGCTCAATCACCTGAAGTATTCTGTCTGCCTGACAACGAGGGATGCGGAGACAACTACACCTGTCCATCACTAGGTTTGGACAATTTGTATTTTTCACCCTGTAAGGTGTTAATGCTGGTTTCCCTGTTGTTCACTTTCCCCACCAGGCTATGAGGTTGACCAGTTGCGTGACTGTGCGAGGTACTTCGGTGGGCAAGACTACAAGCCAAAGCTGGCCGTGGTCATCGTACAGAAGCGAATCAACACACGCATCTTTGCTGAATACGTGAGTCCAGTTGTAACATCTGTAGTCGGACTTAAGTTCCTAGAAATGCATTATTGTTTATACTGCCCTAAAACAAGTGAATTGTGAATTCAGCTTGCAAGGCTCAAAATACTGTATGTGTCTTTTTTTTAGCTTCTTAAAGACAAGTTATTCATATATTTCATTGCAAATTGCAGCTGGATCAACGGAATTGAAGTTTGTTGTCAATTACTCAATATCTGTTTGTAAACTTCAGTTTCTCTATTTCATATTATCTCAACCCCCCTGGAAACCAGCAAATTGTTCTAGTGTCTACCCAGATGTTTTGAAAAGTAGATTAAATAAATAGATTTTACTAAGATCAATCTGCTTGATTGTTATAATGTCATGAAAGTTCATCAGTGTTGGTAGTTACATGTTTTAAGTTAAAACTTTTGATACAACACACAGAAGTAGAGTTTTCGACCAGTCACTCTGCAGCTGGTCTTCTTCAGTAGACTGACCCAGTGAAGCTTGTCATGTGGCTTCTTTAAAGTGTGACTGATTGATTATTCTCGTGGTTTGAAATCAGAACCGTGGTTCACTGGACAACCCGAGGCCAGGAACAATACTGGACCACACGGTGACTCGGCGTGACTGGTATGACTTCTTCCTGATCAGTCAGCACGTGCGCCAGGGCACGGTCAGCCCCACTCACTACATTGTGGTGGCCGACGAGACAGGGCTCAAGCCTGACTACATGCAGAGGTGAGGAGTGGTGCCTTGAATAGGCCTTCTTAAGGCAAGGGTCTCCCCAGAAATTCTTAGGGGAGAGGTGCTCCGTAATTGGTCAATGAAAATCAGCGAATTTTCATGAAAATTCTAGAAGAAAACCCTAAGTTTGAACATTTTGGGAGAGTTGCTAGGATTTTGGGGAGAGGGGGAACACCCTTGCTTTATTGTTTGGAAGGTAGCACATACAAATGTACTGTAGCCTCCACCAGGCCTTGCAAAAGGGTTACAGACAGTAGATTTTGGCAAAAATAAGGGAAATGATCTACATCGTAGTGGCAAATGACACAGGACTCAAGCCTGACTACATGCAGAGGTAAGGGGTGGTTCCTACATTTAATTAGCCTAGTGGTAGCCTCTACCAGGCTTTTCCAAGGGATATGGATAGTAGCATGTAGCCTCCACCCTTTCTGTAGCAATGAAAGAACCATTGAGGATGGAACGTTCGTTATAATGATATCTTCCTACGGGGTTATTAATAGTATAAGCAGTCAAAAATAGGGTGAACCATTTGCCAGGAGAATGAGGCCGTGGTATGACTATGAGTAATATTTCCCCTCAGTAACTGTCAACTGCATGGGGGAAACTATACACAAGTCTATGGTGGTCAGACTTTTTGTATACACAGACAACATTCACAAGTAAAGAAAGATGGCTATGGTTTGGGCCAGTACCTAGACCCATGTGCATGTACCTAATATTTGTTTCCGTACACAGCTCTAAATGTCTTCATATTTCTCCTCCAGGCTGTCCTACAAGTTGACCCACCTGTACTACAACTGGCCCGGTACCGTGCGAGTCCCCGCTCCCTGTCAGTACGCACACAAGCTTGCCTACCTCGTCGGGCAGAGCATCCACAAGGATCCAAGTCTGGACCTGGCTGATAGGCTGTTCTTCCTGTAGACTCACCACAACACACAGACATTACTGTGTGATAGCATTCGTCATAGGTCGTTGTACAATTTTTGTTGAGATTGTGACGGAAACAATCACCAACAAGATTGTAAGGCAGCCTTTTTGGTAACAAGGCAGCTGGATTTGGTACATTTTACACATGGTGTTGCGATTTTGAGGGCATGTAAGTTCCAAGGAGATTGTGACTGAAACAATCGCCTACAAGTTTCTAAGGCAACATTTTTGGCAACTGGGCAGCTGAATTTGGTACATTTTACACATGGGTCTTCGTGGGATTTTGAGGTAATATAATTTCCAAGCAGGCTATGACGGTACCAATGCTGACAATGATGTCTCGTCATCTTATCTATCCCTTAGTATAATTATTTGACCATTGGGGCACCACAGACAACCAGTTTTCTCTCCACCCTTCTTGGTTTTCTATTCCTCTTAAACATGTTTCACGTAGTGTCATGCTGGTCCATTCTCTGATATTATCCTCCCATCTTTTCCGTTGCCTAAACCGTTCTAGGACAGGCTTTTTGGTACCAAGACAGCCGAATTTTGTTCAATGCATCCCAAGAATGCTCTTAATTTGCAATCGTAAGATGATCGTATAATGAATGTGACCAGGCCCTAACCTAACACTTGCATTACGGGAACACACAATAAGGGTGCCTACTACATCTATGTTCACACTTTCTAGTTGAGAGACACGTATCTCTGACTGAAGGACTTCTGTTTGAATCTGCATGGCACAGCCAGTATATTCAACTATAAAAAGCCTTGGAAAGTTGATATATTCCCTGTACATTTGCTTTAATAGTTTCATCAGTTTGGTAAAACACTGAGTAAAGGGATTCTTTTTACACAACCAAGTGTTTTATTCAGCCGACGTTTCAGTGACTGTCTGTCACCTTCCTCTCTGCCATGCAATGTGAACCAGTCAGAATTGCCCTGAGGAAGGTGACAGACGGTCACCAAAACGTTGGCTGACTGGGTTGTGTAAAAAGAGTCTCTTTATTCCCTGTACATTGTTTTACTGTAGCCAGCAGAAGCCTTTGTTCTTTTGGTATAAAAACTTTCGAAATGATGCATTCCATCAGACACACCATGCCATAGTAAGTTACAGTAGAGAAGGCATATTTCTGAAAATGGCAGCTAAATCACACTTCTGTACTTTTGTTTGGTACGGTACTAGTAGTATTTAAAGTATTTGAAAGCCAGTTGGCTTTTTCTTTGTTATTGTTCTTTCAAGTTTATGGATGTTAAAAAGTAAAAACATAATCATGATGACAGATTGTAACCATGGCTACAGACTGGTGGTAACCATGAGAATAATTTGACACAACAGAACATTTGTAGCCATGTCAACAGATGTAGCCATGGTAACTGAATACTTTAGGAAATATACTAGTAGGTACAACAGAACACAACTTGCCATGGATACAAAACAAAAGGAGTTTTGACATTATTTAATAGTCATTTAAGTATGGAACTGCTATGATAGTGGGACAGATTACAGATTGTTTGCTCAGGGAAGTTTCGTTGTTAACCTTGTTTTATCTTCATTGTGATGCTCCTTTTTACTTTGGAACTGTTTGATTTTAACGTTTTCTCAACATTTTATTGTAGTTTAAGTCAAGACTTTCAGGTTATTTGGTACAAGTACCAGTGTTTTGATTGATAAAGGAGAATATTGGTTTTATTTCCCACCCGCACAAATTTGTCTCCTGTTTTTTTTACCTTTGTTATGTTGTTATGTATAAAGAAAGACAGCCTTGTTTCCTCATAGTTAAAGTTGTAAACGGATTCTGATGATTTTTGGTAGTTTTTTTGACAGGAAGCATTGTGAAATGTTTACAGGCATCTAAGTTTACAACAGAGAAGATCAACAGTTCTGTATCTGTATAGCCGGTATAACAGCCCTTCAGGGCAACACATCCGCTTCTGTATAGCTGGTATAACCGCCCTTCAGCATTACACACCAGTTTCTGTATTTGTATAGCTGGTATAACCGCCCTTCAACATCTGATGAGTAAGCTATCTTTGAGTTTGCAGTTGAAACAACACAGTGGAAATGCTGACAAGTTTGTATTGGGTCAGCTCCTGTAAAAACTGTATTTTAGGAGAGCCACACGTCAAGCACGTTAAAGATCCCACCACACTTATCGTAAAGAGCAGGGGTCCTTCCCGGTGTGAGTGGTTCAAACCTTACAGTCTGGTCTCAGGTTTGACATCTTTGAAGCCCAAGTGTCCAAGGTGGGGCGTCCCCAAGTGTCCAAGGTGGGGCGTCCCTAAGTGTCCAAGGTGGGGCGCCCCCAAGTGTCCAAGGTG
>NW_017804188.1:0-3007 GCF_001625305.1 Branchiostoma belcheri
TTGAAGTTTTATTTAATTAGTAATACATACAATTTATTGATACTCCTGTAATGTTAAGAAAGTGGAACGATCTGTAAAAAGCATCATGTGACAAAAGAATTATTGTGGCACTCCAGTGGAGGAACATACCGTATTGCCTGGATACAAAATAAAACTCCTTTGGGGACTGACTTTTGGCATACTATGAACGTCTTTCACAATTCCGTGTTAAGTTCTTACAGAGAATTCAGTTATTCTTGTGAACACCAGTGCCTTGAGGTGAAATATTCATTTAAACCTATTTATGGATATCAAAGCTAATTCTCAGACTGTTCATTTAATACTCAACAAATTTATTTTTTGAAATTATTTAACATTATTCATCTAATTGCCATGGTCCACTGTAAGTTACGAATGTTCAGAACTGAAAGTCTTGTCCTAAATTGTTCTGGGTATTTGCCCATCTGATCTCTTTCCTTGTGTCATACTTCTGTAAAACATTACATTCATGATAGGGCACAGTTCAACCAAAGGTAAAATTACACTCCTGAGAAGACTAATGTGACCTCTGACCTAGTTCAGCTGTCATTGACCCCTGATCTTTGACCTGACCTCCCTATACTTCTCCCTGAAGTGGTTTTCTAGCTGAGGAGTTTCTGGTAGAACTGCTCGGCTGTCGGCAGGTCGATGTCCAGTTTCTCCCTGTCCACGTAGGCCGTCCCCACACCTGCTGGTGTACTTACACAGGGGGTCCAGACTGGAGGGCACCTGTCAGGACAGCCACACCTGGAACAAACACACCTGTTAGCACACCTGTGGTCCCCCACACCTTACACCTACTGGTGTACTTAAACAGGGGGTCCAGACTGGAGGGCACCTGTCGGGACAGACACACCTGGAACAAACACACCTGTTAGCACACCTGTCAGGACAGCCACACCTGGAACAAACACACCTGTTAGCACACCTGTCAGGACAGCCACACCTGGAACAAACACACCTGTTAGCACACCTGTCAGGACAGCCACATCTGTAGGGAACACAGCTTCTGGAAGTATACAGTAATTTATAAAAGTTAAACTCCAAGGAACAAAAACATTGTAAAACATTATAATAAAAGCACTAAACACTTACCGTAGACCTTAGTTTCTCCTGTGCCTAATACACTACAGGCATGCAATAAATGTTAAGAACTCTAGTTCAGCATCAATCATTGCAAGTGGTTCTCTGCCAATTGTATTACTACTGCACTGGTGCTTTAGCATTAATAGTATTATACTATAGTTAAGGCATCCTTCTGTCTCAAAGATGATGTTAGCACAAATCAAATCAAATCAAATCTTTATTAAATACTAACATGGCAGACGTACCGAAGTACTTCGGGCACGTCTGAATTGCATTGACGTTTTACAATTATTAACATACAAACATCATTACAATACTGTAGATTAAAAAACTTCATCAGCATTTAAAAATCATCATCATTAAGAACACGTAGGTTAAAACAGCACTCTAGGTCTGGCTGTGTAGCATCTTGTGTGGCTTATCTTTGAATTTCAGTTAGAAGACAAGAAAGCTGAGATATTTTGTGGTTGTTGTTCATCTCTTTGCTAATAAAGGCTTTTGGTGCAGTGTCTCCAACTGCTTGTAGTTTGTGTTGCATCTTGTGTTACTGCTTATTAGTCTTATTGTCTTCAAAACAACAAATGTAGTATGCTAAAAATACATTGTATTGTTATGAAATCAAATCAGTAACTGTTCTACATGTATATTAATGTCCCAAACATGTTGGCATAACTATAACCTCACAAATTTTAATACAGTATACTGACCTGAGCTGAGGAAATGTACAGAACAGGTCGCCATGTTGGGAACTTAGCTGAGCAGCTCCAGACAGCTGGCTGTGGTGTCCGCTCCCTCAGGAACTCCACGCCAAGAGTACCTGTATATGGAAAATGTTGTTGCTTAGTTACAACAATTAACAAAATATTGTCATTATAATTTAAATAATAGAATATGGTAGTAAATCTACTGCAGTGTTCGAAATACCCGTCTGCAGTCTGCAATTTGCAGATAGATTTTCAAGATTGCAGAAGAAAAAATCTTACAATCTGCAATTTTGCAGAAGGAAAAAATAGGCTCCGGATTCAATAGTTTTCAATTAGCAAAGCAGTGGCGCTGTGAATAGATCGAAAACCTGCGCCGCACGAACCTGCCGGCGTTTTTCAGCAGACTGTAATGGTCCCATATAAGGGAATTTGGGGTCAAAGTTGAACGATTTCGACAAGGCGACGAAAGGCGACGATAACCAAATATGGGCACTCGCCATTTTCCGATGTTAGATTTCGTCTCCCGGGAGGACCCGACAACTGCCTCGTAAATTTTCGGCAGTTTTCGCTGAGCATTTCCCAGCAGGCAACACGGCAAAGGAACATGGCTCCTCCGAAAAACCACACTCGCCTCGGCATAAATTTGCCGAAATTTCGATGTTTTTCCTTGGTATTTTGCACGATTCAAGCAAAGAAAACAAGTTGATCACATGAACAAAAGAGAAATACAGCACTGGGAACCTAATGGTCCGTTTTGTTGGGCGTTAATTTCTCATTTCGAGTGAAAATTTACGTGCATCACATTGTGACCATATGGTGTAAAATCTGATTTTCGGCCCGATCCGAACCAAGCACGGCCCGTAGACTTGTCCTTTATGATTTCTAGATGACTATCGGTAGCAAAATACGGGAAAATATTGTTGCAAAATGAGAGAGACGGAGACTAAGGTAAACTTCTTTTATTTGAAGGCTGGATTTTCATTTTCCTGGCAGGCTTCTTTGTATGTAGTGATCATCAGTTATTCAGTAACAACAAATATGGATTTTTGTTCCGGTCAAAAAACCGGTCCACCGACGTTTCGGTTTTTTTGGACCGGACCGATAAAGTTTTACGGTCCGAACATATTTAAAAGATTGATATTTTGAAGAATTTCAGTATGCTACAGATTTACAAAGCTATAACTATTACCGTTATATAT
>NW_017804188.1:3027-8453 GCF_001625305.1 Branchiostoma belcheri
TAACTTATGTGGACGTCAGCACATTGTGTATAACATCTTTTAACATGTCCCAAAATGAGCATAAGATTTTTTGTGCCTGCTTTTAGCAGAATTAGGTTTATGGAGTATGTCTATGTGATTCATTGAATTGAGCTGGCATGGCCTTATCAAGTGACAAATACTGTCTGCGAGGAGTCAGCTGACATTAAAAGCTAGCTCTTGGGCGTCAGGCCTTAAATCTTCTTCAGTTTTTCATGCTAATGTTGAAGGTAACATTGTGAGGTTGAAGATAGGTAACATTTTTGAAAGCTTCCTCCTACTCTCGGTTTTCTGACATGTTTTTTGGTAAGATAATTGAGATACCTAATCACAAACTGTATTATCAAGATTTTGACTTAAGTGCAAAATGTCATAAATTTTCTGGATATAGTCATAGATTAGTGCAGGACACATTGAAACAACTGAAACTAGAAATGACAAGAAGAAATGACCGAAACTACAAATGACAAGAAGTGATGTCACATGATGATTTTTTTATACATATTCATGTATTACTATCAATAACCATGGATGTCTACAGATTAGTTTGAGAATTTTTTTAAACAACATCAAAGTTCAAACTTGTTCTAACATGATGGCCTGCTTAGTTACAGTTCTCCCATCTCCTAAGCAGCCATCTCTGCTATCTCTCTACACAGGTGGTCAGGTCAGAGATAGGAGCCTCCTGATAAAAAAGTCCACAGTATGTGCCATATGGCCCCAAGGGCCTACTGCATCAGGAAAAACTTATTGAGCCTAGGGAAAGATGCAGAGTTACTTCTGTACTGTACTGATGGATGTTGGGTCAGTGCTGGCTTAAAACCCCATTCCTCAAGGGGAGATTATGTGTTCCTAGACGTCATAGCAGAATGAATAGAAGTAGCCTGTGCATATTAATGGTTTGTGTGACTTACACGCTAATGTACAGGTTGTGCATCGTAAAGTTGAACCACACATTGACCATTCCTTATCAGAGTTCCCCAGTAACTATAATGTCGGCCTGGTGATAAAGCTGCAGACTTCTGAAGCATGGCTTTGTGCACTCTCTTAGCACCGCGGGCTGGCATGCTGAGATACCGTGAAAGAAAGCCTCTGTGCAATTTTACAACACTACAGAAGCCAACATATAACTTGCCATTTTGGTCTAGATTTTTCCAAAGTCATGTCAGTACCAGACATACTTCTAACATCTAGATTCTTGATTTATGCTCTTCCTTCTCGCCCTCGCCACAGGGATGACGTCTCTCCCCATCTCTTGCAGGGCTTTTTGTAATAACCTGGTGCCGACGTCAGCTTTTGTCACACCAGCAGTGATTGACTCTTTGTCAGCGCCTGTAGTTCGTTCTAATCAGGACTAGAAGATTGCGTTTAACCACCAGAGGTGTAACAATATTACTTATGGCACAGTATTTCATTTTGTGCCATACATGATATGCAGCACATATTTCACTGTTCAGGCGCCTTTGTGTACAGTTGAGCGAAATTATCTTTTCACTTTCCTTGTTGGTGCATCTGTCTGGCAAAAGCAATAGAATTCCCTGTTTCTTTGAGTTAAAAATAAAATTGAGAAAAGTCAGCAACCTGCAAACTGAGGAAAATCTAAAGGGATCTTACATGCGGACTTGATAACCAGCAATGCATGGATTTTTGTTTTGCCTGAGAAACTCCTATTGAAACTAAGAAGAATCTTTTCCCTCTTATGAATAATGATTTTGTAACTTGATGTATTTTTTAATGATCTTGTAGATCACACAAATTTGCATTAACCAGGAGTATTTCCAAGCATGTTGTATATGCATTATTTATGAGTTATAAGTGCTATAATGGCACACATCTGAATTATAAAAGGTTATTAGGGCAGTTCAAGTGTTTCTTAGCATTAGACAACAAGGACTGTATTAATGATATTTTGAATGAAATTTCCTGTAAATATTTTAATAAACTAGTACATTCATCCCAACTAGTACATTTATCAAAGCAGTGGTGACATGTGGGAAGTTGTTAATGTTATCCAAAATCAGTTTTTCTTGTGTTTCTTACCATATTTGAAATTAAATATTGTGGCATATGACTTAAGCCCAGATATATCTATAAGAGCATTAAATATGAATTCAGTAATACCAGATGACAACGCATCCATTAGGAGAACTCAGCCAAGGAGACGAGCTGTGAAGTACATTTATCCTCATAATTTTGCATGCCATGTTTTAATTGTATCTGTTGGCAGTGTGCGTCTCCATTCCATCATGTGGCAGGGCTCAAAATACCCGCTTCCAACCTGTAATTTGACCCAAAAAAATTATTGATTGTTGTTTAACTTGAAGACTTGCAATTTTCAGCTTAAAATTTTTAGCTAGGTATTAAGTATCATAATTCCAAATACAAATGTGGAAGTATTTTATAGAATTACTTTGTACACAAGTCATCTATTCTGTAAATATATAGGACCTTTTGTAGGATCAAAGTTGACATAAAATGACAAACAAGCAGAAATAATACTCCTGGTAGACATTTGTCAATGCTATAAGTAGGCCACAAAAGTACTAAATGTAAGGGACAAGTTTTATGATGAAGATTAATAATACAATTAGAGCCCAGTAATAGAATTAAAGCCTCGGGAGATTGCCAGTCTTATTGTGCTATGAATATCCTCAGGAAGTTCAATAGTTGGATGTTGTACATTGAATCAGCATGTTTCTTACTCTTAGTCATTTTCACAGAGGTAAATTTTGTAAGCAAAGCGTGGTGGCAAGGTTGTCAGGAATATGCCCTGGCCCCAAGGGTTGTGATGTGATATTGGCTTGTTCACTTGCAGCTCTAGGGCTGTAGTCATGAATATTATGCAATGAAACTGGAAGAAATACTAATGTCCTTGACTTACAATCTGAAAAACACAGTTACATAAGATAAATTTTGAGTAATACCTTTAGCAATATCTTTGTCTTTATATGATATGACTATGAGAACTAGTGGGATACATCAGACTTGCATGATAAAGCAGAAAGACAGCGGCATTTGGGTTAATTTTACTGCTTGATGGTGGTGGTGTGGTGAGGAATAATGGTGTTTATCAGACAGAAGTGATAGACAAAGCTTTGCTCACATGTACGAGGGTCTGCATGGGGGGGGTCCTGGCAACGGTTAACGGTAAATTCAGCAGGGCCGATAACGCTTAACGGTAAATTTAGGACGGTCGGCAACGCTTAACGGTAAATTGACAGGCTTTTTTTCGAGCTGCACTGGATTTGGTATCTCACTTTGTGAGAAAAGGTGATCACTGACAAAATTACGTATACCTTACATGTTATGAAGCATGCATTAAAGGTATGTGTTCCCTGTGTTTCCCACCTGCCCTGGTCCCCGAGTGCGTTCACAAATACCCGGTGTCCGAGTCGACGTCGGCCAGCTTGCATTTTTTCAGTCTGCCCAGTTTTACCGATGGAAATTTAGGATTTTTAAACCTTCAAAAACGCAATTTCCCGCATTTTGAGAGGCAAATCATGGTGTTGAGAGTGTTTGTCGGTCCTTCTGATGTTTTCATATTTTACTCAAGATTTTTAATTTGCCTGTCAAGGTTGACGGATTCGTTAAAAAAATTCTGTAACTCTCCGCAAACTTCCGGAAATTGTAGGGAAGACTGGTTCTGGCTAGAGCCAAAGGGACCGAGCGCAGAAGCGCGAGTTTGGCGCGAGCAATGTAGGGGGTCCGGGGGCATTCTCCCCCGGGAAATTTTGCATTTTTGAACCTTCAATGACGCATTTTCCTGCACTTTGAAAGGCAAAATTAGGCGTAACGAAGAATTATTCATTAACGCTTAACGCTGAATTTAGGATGACAAATAACGTTTTACGTTGAATTAAAACGACCAATAACGCTTCACGAGGAATATACTGATAACGCTTAACGTTGAATTAGAGCGGGCCAGCAACGATTAACGGTAAATTAAAATAGCCCATAACGGTTAACGAAAAAGGGCATGCAGACCCTCATGTACCAGCTATGAACCAGGGATGCACGGAGAAAGATATTGAGATTTGTGATTTTTTTGGACATGATGAGTACATAAAAAGATGGAAATGGCATTTTAGCCATAGCCTGGTCAATCATCAGGATGGCCTTGTGATTTGACCTATGACCAACAAGTTGACCCATGGCAGGGGGTTTGGTGGTTTATGCAATGAAAAGGGAGTGGCTAGGGGGAGGTTTTATGTATGTGTTACATCTTGAGTTTCCATGTTATTTTACAAAGTAAGGTAACAAAAATGCATACAACCAACCACACCACTATGATTATGAAATGAAATCACAAATGTACTGCATATTTTCTATAACGTATCTCTCTATCCATTCCCAATATTCCATTGGAAGAGAGGAAGGATACAATATACATGTATGTTGCTGTTAGGTTCTAGGTTACTTATCCTTACAGGATTGACACCATATATTGAAGTCTTCTGTGTCAAGTGGGAGTCAAATGTCTGATTGGTTTATCACAGATGTGATATCAGGTTAGGTTTACCATAAAAGGAGCTCAGATGATGAGTGGATATTTGTATGCTGGTCACAGTTGTCCCATAGTGGTAGTCAGAACTATGTGTGGATGTACCTGGATTATATGGAAATGGTCACTCTGTGAAATACATCCTATGCAAAAGATTGTGTTTTGTTTGTCATAGTGGTGACAGCTGTGCCAGGAAATGTCTGTACAAAGTGCAAGACTTGCAGGGAAACTATGGGGAAAATGAGTGACTCTTGAATGTCATGGGCATTTCTCAATTAGTAGGAGTAGGAGTGCTGATAGATATTCAGCTGGCACAACAAGCTGTACTTCTGGCATAGGTACAGATTTTGTGTTCCTAGATAGTCTCCAGGCAGGGTGGGCTGCAGACAGATGATAGGCTGTGGTGTGTGATTCTCCTCAGGAAGCTGTTTTCTTGTCTGGGTACAAATGTCAGGCTCAAAGCTATACTCAACAGAACCCAGAGGTTCCCTTCCTTTGCTGTAGGCCTCATGAGACCTTGTTGGGGAAAGCATGAAGTTTATTTGGAAAATGAACATTCTGACTTCCATATATGGAGAAGCCCTTCCCCGTTTATTATAAAGGCTTGAAACATGGATTCTGCTATTCAACAAAATGGCTGTGAAAGTAGTTGTAATGTTTTTTCCCCAATCTGTGCTTATCTTCCTTTCTCTGCACCCTAAGTCAACAGAAGCTGTGTTTTCACTCATGACCAGCGCTTACTTTTCAAGGCACAGCCAACATAACAGTTCCAGGCTGTCTGCACCACTGAACAAATGCTTGGTGAACTTCTTGTGCCTTTTGTGTCCCAAGGGACCATGCTAGCAAGGCCGTGCAAATGTCATACACTGTAGTAAGTCACTAGGAAGGAAGCAACGTTGCACGGAAC
>NW_017804188.1:8473-32040 GCF_001625305.1 Branchiostoma belcheri
ATTTTTAAACCTTCAAAAACGACAATTTCCCGCATTTTGAGAGGCAAATCATGGTGTTGAGAGTGTTTGTCGGTCCTTCTGATGTTTTCATATTTTACTCAAGTATTTTTAATTTGCCTGTCAAGGTTGACGGATTCGTTAAAAAAATTCTGTAACTCTCCGCAAACTTCCGGAAATTTGAAGGGAAGACTGGTTCTGGCTAGAGCCAAAGGGACCGAGCGCAGAAGCGCGAGTCGAGCGCCAGAGGCGCGAGCAATGTAGGGGGTCCGGGGGCATTTTCCCCCGGGAAATTTTGTATTTTTGAACCTTCAATGACGCATTTTCCTGCACTTTGAAAGGCAAAATTAGGCGTAACGAAGAATTATTCATTAACGCTTAACGCTGAATTTAGGATGACAAATAACGTTTACGTTGAATTAAAACGACCAATAACGCTTCACGAGGAATATACTGATAACGCTTAACGTTGAATTAGAGCGGGCCGGCAACGATTAACGGTAAATTAAAATAGCCCATAACGGTTAACGAAAAAGGGCATGCAGACCCTCTTACAAAGCTATAACTATTACCGTTAACGTTATATATATATGATGTAAGAATAGGCATTATTGGTTTCAGAAGGTTGTAATATGGGGGCTTGTGTAGTTGCAGAAAGTGTTTCCAAATTGCAGGACGAAATTTTGACTCTTCTGCAATATTGCAGAGCACTGAAAAAAAGTATTTCGACCACTGTACTGATAAAATAAGAGATTCATGAACTATTTGGTGCCATATAGGTTATTGCTCACTTACATGTAAAATTGGTACATACGCCTTATAGAAGTATGTGTGTACCAGAACTTGCGTGTATCTATTAGGTATATTCATCAAATTTAATTGTGAAAATACATGTATTCCAATCTTGAATGTACAACAAAAGTCAACTAACACATCTCATCACATTCTATCAAATACTTGATACTTTCTTAGAGTCCCTTTAAGACACCCTGGAGTACAGCATGCCTATAGGATAACCAATATAACTCACACCAGCTTCTCCAGTGTTGGGTGTTCCTCAGCAGCCTGCACCACAGCCTGGAACCCTGCAGGCTCCATGGAGATGTTCCACAGGTCCAGCTGCTCCAGGGCAGGGAGTCTGGGTAGAGCCTCGGCCAGATCCATGGCAGCAGTGTCAGACAGGTGTGCAGGTGTGTCCTGGTGACCAGACATGTCAAGCCTGGTCAGTGCCGGCAGTGTGCTGATGACCTGTGCGACCCTCCCCAGTCCGGCTCCTGTTACTCCCTCATTCCCCCCGATGTGCAGCTCCTGTAGTGTGGTCAGACTCTTGTCACCATGTGGGTTTTGTTCCATGTCCAAACTGCTGGGCTGGCAGAGTGTTTGCACCAGTGAGACAATCCCTGAGTCTCCTATGTTATTCCACCTCACATCCAACACCTGTAATTGCACCAGGTGAGGCAGAGCTTTGATCAGGGATGATATTCCCTTGTCACTGATATCTGTCACACTGAGAACCAACACCTTCATGGCTGTGAGGTGGTGGAGGATAGCAGCCAGGCATTCCAGCCCGGGGTCTCCTATGTCATTAATACTAATGTCCAGTTTGATCAGTCTGGTTAACTTACACAGTACAGGGACCAGTGTGCGCATGCCTGTGGGGCTGATACCGGTGGCACACAGGCCCAACACCTGCATGGCAGTGAAGGTGTGGAGGACGGTGGTGAGAGATTCCAGCCCAGTGTCACCGATCTTATTATAACTTATATCCAGTTCTCTCAGTCCCACTAGGTGGCGCATGTAGGGAGCCAGGGATGACATGCCCACAGCTGTCATGTTGACTAACCTAAAACGGAGTACAGCCAGGTGTGGAACACTGGACAGCCCAACCTGTAGGACTTCCATCCCAGCATCACCAAGGGCACTGTTCCCAGAAAGATACAGCTCCTCTAACAGAGACATGTGCCTGAACCCCTGCACAAGTGGCTGGAGTGATGATGGTGTTAGTTTTGTGAGTGACAGATCCAGCACCCTCAGACAAGGAACATTCTTCAGAACTGAAACCAGCCTGGCTGTCAGATCAGGTGAGTCAAACTGTCCTGATAGTTTCAAGTCCAATTTAAGTCCAGGGAGTGAAGTTGTAAAACACTGCTGTAGGTACTGAACTATGTCTCTGCTGTCAGTGCCTCCATGGATCTTAAGTATGAGCCTGTCTGGCAGGTTTGCTGAATGAAGATTTTGTATGTAATACTTAAGAGCTGTGGCTTCTCTACTGTTAATGGAGTTGTCCAGTATGACACTTGGCAGGGCTTGACTGATACCCTGAAGTACTTCTGGTTCTTGTCTCTCACTAAGGATGTTCAGGCACAAGTGTGCAAACCTTCTATAGGTTTGGCAGGACTTTTGCACATCTGGATCTTTTGGCACATTTGAACTTTCAAACTGTTCAGGTTTCAAGTGTGTGAACTCCCTGCTGCTGAGCTTGCTTAGTTCCTCCATCACAGCTTGTGCTGCCTGTGAGCCACAGCCACATGTGAACTGAAGCAGGTTACTGAGTTCAAGTGCCTTGCTTATGGAGGTGAGCTGCAGCAGCTCAACAATGTCTTGCTTCACTTGAGCATGAGCTACATATCGTCCGGCCAGGAACTCTTGCATAGTCTTGTGTGAAAAGTTCAGCTGTTTCCTAGGATGCAGTTTAGAGGAAGAAACCTCCAAGGAGACCACACCCAGCTTTAAAAGTAACTCCCAATTAACCTTTTCTCTCTTTACTTCTGTAACGTCAAGCAGGGTCTCATTCCTCAGCAGTGCCTCTAGTGCAAGCTTGCCGAGCTGCAGTAATGACTCAGCAACCTCTGTAGGCAGCCCTTCTGTTGGCATGTCCACTCCTTGCCGCTTACAGCACTTTCTGACCAGACATGTCAGCAGGTTGTCGTACAGCCCCATCATTGTTCCAGTAGACACCATCTCTTGGTCCTCCTCCCACAACAGACACACAAACATCAGGAACATTGGTGTATAGATTAAAGTGTTCAAAAGTTGATTACCTTTGACATGTAGAGTAAGTGTCTTTGTCAGTTCTTGCTTCCCAACAACAGTGAAATACTGCTGCATGTATTTCTCCACATGTCTACGGGAGAAGCCCATGATGTGTACATGACCGTCTGGCCGGGTGTACTGCTGCACTCCTGCTGAGGGTCGGGAGGTGATCACAATCGTGCTGTTGGGGTACATCTTGCCAGACAGCAGTTTGGGAATGGCCTGCCCGGCTGCCCTGGCCTCAGGCCGCAGCTCATCATACCCATCTAGGAGGAAGACAACATGGGACTTGTTCCTCTGTAGGATTGTTCTAATGGACTGTGCTTCAATACCTTCAGTTGTTTCAGGAACACACTGGTCCCACACCATCTCCTCTATGGTCTCCCCCTCTCTCACCTCCCGGAGTCGGATCAACAGGACGATGTTGTGCCGTCTGCCCAGCTCTGTTTTCTGTGAGACAGCATCTAGGGCTTCCTTGGACAGAAACGTTGTCTTCCCCCCTCCAGCTTCACCCTCAATCAGAATGCACCTTGGTGCTGTGGACAGTCCTGTGACATCTGGCTTGAACAAGTCGTCTAATGACTTAAGTTCTTTTCTTTGTTCTTCCTTCATTGATTCTGACCATTTCTGTTTCTCAGATGTTTTAAAGTTTCTTTCACTTGTTGGTATCAACTCTAACTGGGTGAAGATGTCGCTGAGGCTAAGTGTGAAGTTGTCATTCCAGATCAGAGGCTTGAAGTGAGTCAGTTTCAACTCATAGCGCCTCTTCACAGACTTCTGGAACAAATCTGATTCTGAAATAGAAATAAACTCTTGTAAGCTTTGAAACTCCATTTTAGTGGAAACAAAACTTATCATTGAATCACAAATCATTACGAATATCAGAGAAAAACTGCCAGCTTGATCTCAGTACTTATGAAGCTCACCAGGACTACTCTTAGAGTCTTACTACTCCAAAGTGATGGTAGAAGACTAAAATAAAACACTTCTACATATTTCTTACATCATTTTGGTCCAACTTGGTTCAAGGTTACTGAGATATAGGAGGTCAGTCCCAACTTATTGGAGGGCATTATGACTATAAGACTATTTTACCATACATAGAGTAAACCTCTCACCCGACTGTCTGGAAGGAGTTGCTTTTGCTTTTTTCTTCACTGTAAATCGTCTCTTTCTCTTCCTCTTCCGCTGGCTACTAGATGGTTTGGGTGAACCTGTCTCAGAGAGGTGGATTCAGGTGTCAGTAATGATGTCAACTCAGCTTATGCAGTGACACTGCTATCACGTGTACAGTAGTTTTGACAGGACGAAGGGGTTATGCTGAATATGTCATTTCCACATTTCCTGATGTTTGTAACTGACTGATGAAGTTTCAAGGTGGAGCATTTTAACATGAAGAAAAGCATTATGTTTCCATCTATCAGGATGAGGGGTTGGGCATAATGTCCAAACCTTACTCCCAGCGACTGTGAAATTCATCAGTTATATATAGTTGCAAATTCCACAGACAGCTACAGCAGTTATCGAGTCAGACAAATTCCCACGGTCGCGGAACTCACAACAAAGTCCCTTAGCCCTTGAGCCTTATTGATGAATTATACATGTTAGCGCAGTGATGGCCACTATAGTTTGAACCACATCAAACCCTGTAGTTTGAAGCATGCACTTCGATTGGCCATCATTATACATGTACAAGAAATTTTCATTCAGACGGCATTCCGGCTCACTCCCCCAATTCCCCATCCTGCCTGGTGACTCCTGCTAATTCGGGATAAGTGTGAGAGGGCCTTTAAAGATCGTAATACTACATATATCCAATACATTTATCAAAGTACATTAGTAGAATGCAGGGTACTCACTTGTCCTCTGTGTCTCTGTTCTTGCCACACTGTTCACCCCACCACAGACAGTAACAACACTGATGGTGTACAGGGTTGCTGCTGTTAAAGTGCTGAAGATGTGTTCCAGTGGGTTTCTGGGGTTCACACTTCCAGTGGAGTTAGTGACACCAGTGACAGGACTGATGCTGATCCTGTAGCTGTCTTTGGGGCCAGCTGCTTCTGTCCAGGTGACCCTGATGCTGTTTTCTGTTACTTCAGCAATGGTGATGGGGCCAGGCTGGGCTACAGCTGGAGGCATTGTAATGATGGAATCAGTAACATTTCAGCATCATTAAAACTTGAGTGGCACTGTCTGATATCGAAAGAATAATTCAGCTGTAAAAATCATACAGCATCTATGAATCTAGCCATGTACAATACAGGGTACTCACTTGTCCTCTGTGTCTTTGTTCTTGCCACACTGCTCACCCCACAACTGACAGTTACAACACTGACGGTGTACTCAGTTCCTGCTGTCAGACCAGTGAAGGTGTGTTCCAGTGGGTCTCCAGGGTTCACACTTGCAGTAGGAGCGGTGACACCATCAGTAGGACTGATGCTGATCCTGTAGCTGTCTTTGGGGCCAGCTGCTTCTGTCCAGGTGACCCTGATGCTGTTTTCTGTTACTTCAGCAATGGTGATCGGGCCAGGCTGGGCTACAGCTGGAGGCATTGTAATGATGGAATCAGTAACATTTCAGCATCATTAAAACTTGAGTGGCACTGTCTGATATCGAAAGAATAATTCAGCTGTAAAAATCATACGGCATCTATGAATCTAGCCATGTACAATACAGGGTACTCACTTGTCCTCTGTGTCTTTGTTCTTGCCACACTGCACTCCCCACCACTGACAGTTACAACACTGACGGTGTACTCAGTCCCTGCTGTCAGGCCAGTGAAGGTGTGTTTCAGTGGGTCTCCAGGGTTCACACTTGCACTAGGAGCGGTGACACCATCAGTAGGAGTGATGCTGATCCTGTAGCTGTCTTTGGTGCCAGCTGCCTCTGTCCAGGTGATCCTGATGCTGTTTTCTGTCACTTCTGCAATGGTGATCGGGCCAGGCTGGGCTACAGCTGGAGGCATTGTAATGATGGAATCAGTAACATTTCAGCATCATTAAAACTTGAGTGGCACTGTCTGATACAAAAGAATAATTCAGCTGTAAAAGTCATACAGCATCTATGAATCTAGCCATGTTTATTTTATTTATTGAAATTGCAACAGTGCAATATACACGGAACAGAGGCAGCTGTTGCTGGTGTTGTGTCCCGCACATAGAAACGAATACTGGACAGACAATGTAGTGGGGGTACTCACTTGTCCTCTGTGTCTTTGTTCTTGCCACACTGCTCACCCCACAACTGACAGTTACAACACTGACGGTGTACTCAGTTCCAGCTGTCAGGCTAGTCAAGGTGTGTTCCAGTGGGTCTCCAGGGTTCACACTTGCAGTAGGAGCGATGACACCATCAGTAGGAGTGATGCTGATCCTGTAGCTGTCTTTGTTGCCAGCTGCTTCTGTCCAGGTGACCCTGATGCTGTTTTCTGTCACTTCTGCAATGGTGATCGGGCCAGGCTGGGCTACAGCTGGAGGCATTGTAATGATGGAATCAGTAACATTTCAGCATCATTAAAACTTGAGTGGCACTGTCTGATATCAAAAGAATAATTCAGCTGTAAAAGTCATACAGCATCTATGAATCTAGCCATGTTTATTTTATTTATTGAAATTGCAACAGTGCAATATACACGGAACAGAGGCAGCTGTTGCTGGTGTTGTGTCCCGCACATAGAAACGAATACTGGACAGACAATGTAGTGGGGGTACTCACTTGTCCTCTGTGTCTTTGTTCTTGCCACACTGCTCACCCCACAACTGACAGTTACAACACTGACGGTGTACTCAGTTCCAGCTGTCAGGCTAGTCAAGGTGTGTTCCAGTGGGTCTCCAGGGTTCACACTTGCAGTAGGAGCGGTGACACCATCAGTAGGAGTGATGCTGATCCTGTAGCTGTCTTTGGTGCCAGCTGCCTCTGTCCAGGTGATCCTGATGCTGTTTTCTGTCACTTCTGCAATGGTGATCGGGCCAGGCTGGGCTACAGCTGGAGGCATTGTAATGATGGAATCAGTAACATTTCAGCATCATTAAAACTTGAGTGGCACTGTCTGATATCAAAAGAATAATTCAGCTGTAAAAGTCATACAGCATCTATGAATCTAGCCATGTTTATTTTATTTATTGAAATTGCAACAGTGCAATATACACGGAACAGAGGCAGCTGTTGCTGGTGTTGTGTCCCGCACATAGAAACGAATACTGGACAGACAATGTAGTGGGGGTACTCACTTGTCCTCTGTGTCTTTGTTCTTGCCACACTGCTCACCCCACAACTGACAGTTACAACACTGACGGTGTACTCAGTTCCAGCTGTCAGGCTAGTCAAGGTGTGTTCCAGTGGGTCTCCAGGGTTCACACTTGCAGTAGGAGCGATGACACCATCAGTAGGAGTGATGCTGATCCTGTAGCTGTCTTTGTTGCCAGCTGCTTCTGTCCAGGTGACCCTGATGCTGTTTTCTGTCACTTCTGCAATGGTGATGGGGCCAGGATGGGCTACAGCTGCAAACAATGTATGAGAGGACAGTTACTATATGTTTTCACGTTTCCCATTGCCTACTGAGAGATGCAGGAGGCAACGGGCAAGCACAATGCATTGTCTCTCACTCTAAATATATCTTCATCTTACACAGGCGTTTTAGTATCGTAAAACAGAATTGGTTCAAGGGTAACATCAAGCTAGAGATGTTATTGGGGAAACCTCCATTTTAAGCAACTAAACGCAACGGCGTTAAACATCTCAGAAAATCGTCCAATCAATCAATCAATCAATCTTTATTCAAACAACTGGCAGAGGATAGTCTGAATTGAGTTGTTCTTACAGACAACATCAGTTCATAAAATTATCCGTTCAAACTAAACTAATGGTTGAAAAATTACATAATTGCATGGACATGTTATTGAGAATCTGAATCTCTTATAATAAGAAAAGGTAAATGCACCTTCTAAACTCTCTGCAGTCGCCCGTTCCCCAATGTTGATAAGAGCTTGTTTCAGAACCTGTAGAGTTGCCCCCCTTCCCTCCCTGTTTCTCCATCTGTTCAGCACTTCTCTGCACCTGTGGTCTTGATCTGGCTTCAATGTCTCATCTGTCCTGATTCCTTTTATTTCGTTCTCGTTGAACCCTAACTTCCGGGCCAGGTCATCCCACTTGTAGCTGACGCCATTGATGACTTTGTCGAAATATTTCTCCACATCAACTGTAACGTTTAAGGGCATTTCATGATGACATGAATATAACCAGTATTATGTATGAAGTATGATACTTTAGTGGGTTTTTCTTCCATTGCTTAGTCATTTTAAATATGTCACAAGTTTAACTAGTCCTATCAGGGAATGTAGCAGATTTATAGAATTCCTTCATTAATCATGCAAATTAGGTCCTGATTTGCATAAATGTCATTTGTCATGAACTTCTATATAGTGTAGCATAGCTAGTAAGGTATTGAACAGGCTTGGCACATAAAATGTGGCCTTTTTATCATCAGAATGGTTCATTCTTACCAGGTTGACTGCCTTGTTGGTTGTCAGCCATTATTAAGACTACCCTTACTACATGTACTTCATAGTGATGGTAGAAGAGTAAAACAATAAAGAAGATATTTAATATGGTAAGAAGTTTAAAGTCTTCCCTACCTGAAGTTGTCTTGTGCACAACATTTGAAACCTTATGCATTATGCATAACCCTTAGAGCAATTTTGCGTAATTTTGCGTGCGTAGATTACTAGTAATCATTAATGGCTGCTACATATTTCTTATATCATTTTTATGTATAGTTTGTGTAGTATGTAATATCTGCCCAACTTGGTTTAAGGTTGCTGAGATATAGAAGGTCAGTCCCAAATCAAACTGACTACAAGTATAAGACATAGTATTTTACCATTCAGGGTTCTCTCACCTGACTGTCTAGGAGTTGCTTTCTTCTTCACTGGAAGCTGCTTTTTCCTCTTTCTCTTCCTCTTCTGCTGGCTACTAGAGGGTTTGAGTGAACCTGTCTCAGAGAGGTGGATTCACATATCAATAATTATGTCAACTCAGCTTCTGCTATCATGACTGTGTACAATTAGTTCTCAGGACGATCGAGGTTTTATGCTTTAGTATCTAATTTTGTAATATCATTTCCTCATCTCCTTATGTTTGTAACTGACTGATTAAGTTAAAGTTGGAGAATTTGAAAAGGTCATATTGTTTCCTTCTGGTGATTTGATCATGTTTCCATATAGTGACTTGATCATGTGTACAGTTTAAGTTCTCAGGATGAAGGACTATTATTCATGTCCAAACCTTATTCCCATATCTGATGTCTGTAACTCATGTACTAATGAAGTTTCAAGGTGGAGCATATTAACATGAAAAAAAGTATATGTTCCCATCTGGTGACTTTAACTGCAGTGGGCAGTATGTATATATAGTTTATAGATGGCTCCTTCAAAATGACCATGCCTACATTGTTATATCACAATATAACCTCTCACCTTCCTCTGTACAACGTGCCAGTTTCTTCTTCCCTGGAAACTCTTCTCCATCCTCCCCCTTCCTCTTCAGCTGGCTGCTAGAGGCTCGGGGTGAACCTGTCTCAGAGAGGTGGATTTTGTAAAATTTTCGAACCCTATTCCCACATTATGAATACTATTAGTATTATTGAAAACCTGATCAGATTCCAGCTTGAAAACAGGCACATGTCAACATTTCAAGATTTCTAGTAGTAGTAGTGGCATAAATAAATGGCAGTTTTTGGTATAGTATGCATGACTTTTTAAGTTATTAATGTACTTTTAGTTATAAATTATAAATTGATGACAAAATTTGTATAACTGGTCAATTAGTAGTTTTTGTAATTTGACAGAAAATGGAAGTCTTTAGAAGTATTTTTACCTGGTTCCGAGGGATTCCTTGACCCTCCATCAGTGGCTGTCTCCCCGGTAAGAGTTGCACAGCTCTTTCCCTTCTGGACTTCAGCAACATGACCTGCACACAGTACAGTTGGACTTTAGACATTCTGTTGCAGGAAATTATTACCTTTGACAAGAATTTACAGATGAATTGAAAACAGTTTCATTGTGGATATTTTGAAAATTAAATATTTTTTTCTTCAGACAGAAACTGACAGAACAATGCGTATTGAGGAAGTCATACTGAAGCCTTAATCTAGATTTTGTAAAATTGCTACAGCCTTTCTTGTAAATTAGATTTAGAAAGTCTTAACTATTTTTTTGGTACTTTATGCTTTTATACAATTTTCATATCATTTGGGTAGAAAGGGGAAAAAACATCCACTGATGCATTTATGCTAATGAGGACCTTGATTAATTTCATTACACATCAAAACACTGATTTCATTTACAAATGTATCAGTTTGAGACAGGACAGAAACACCTTGTAATGAAACAACAATTTCCCCACCTGCACATCCAAATGCCTGAAGGAGTTGCTGATGAGACTCTTCCCAGTATTTGGACTCCAGGAGTTTCTGCTTGAGTTCTGCAGCCCGACGGAACTCGGCTTCTGACATCCGCAGAACATCCGCAATCTGATCTGCCCAACGTCCGACATCTACAGAATCGTCACCCGTGATTCTGAGAACAGAGTGGCGGAATTCTGGTACGACCTTATGGACCAAGTCCGCCAGTCCTGATTGGTCAGATATGAGGACCGGTACGCCGGCTGCCATGGCCTCCAGACCGACCAGTCCAAAGGGTTCTGCACGGGAGGGCATGAGAACCAGGTGGGCCTGCTGCATGTGTCGGCAGACGTCTTCCTGAGTGCAGTGTGGGAGAAGGGTGGGGATCAGTTTTCCTGAGTTGATGCTGGTTTGGAGAATGCCCATACTGGCCTGATACTCCTCTTTACTGACACCACAAATCCGCAACTTGATTCTGTCCTGACTCCTTTCTACCACTTTTGACAAGACCTTGGCTGCCAAGTCAAAGCCTTTCACCCTCTCATCTGTTGTCACCCTACCAATTAATAGGACAACTTTCTGACTGGTTTTCAGATGCTTAACTGTAGTGTTCAGGAACAAGTCTGATGGTTTGGGCAGGAAGAGGTAGTGAGCTGGCTTCTTGTCTTCAGGAATTGCACAAAATGAGATTGTAAAGTGGTCGTGTGTTCTGTGTCCCACAGAGAACACAGTATCTGCCTTCTCTGCATCTTTTCTGATGGAGTCTTCCTTCTCACCAATGCCCATGGCCTTCTCATCTTCCTTGTACTTCTCTGTGTCTTCAGGTATAGTCTGGGTGACAAGACTGAGGCTTGCTTGGGGGAAACGCTGTTCCTTGATAGTTGCTGCTGCTCTGCTGGTGACCCCAGCATGACCCACAATCCACCCTACATCCGGTGGGAGTCTGTCATTGGGGTAGCGATCCACATGGTCAAAGGTCAGCCAAGCCAGACAGGGTTCCCTTGTGTCTCCCTGACTGCGGGTTGGGAGGATGAGCTCCACTCCATCAGCCTTAGCACACTTTCTGTCCTCCTCTGTATCTTCCAAAACAGTACTGTAAACTTTCCTCCCTGCTCCTGTTAGGGTCTGGGCCACCTGTCGGCTGACGGGGGAACTGCAGTCCTCAGATGTGGCATACTGGCCACTCACCAGGAGAACTGAGCTGGACTCTGCAGTTTCACCTGAGCACCCAGCCACCCCCTGGCCCTCAGCCATGACTCATACAGGTGTCAGCTACATCATTATAGGAACACCTGGAACAGACAGGTGTGTGTCAGGTATGTGTTAACAACACCTGGGACAGACAGGTGTGTGTCAGGTATGTGGTAACAACACCTGGAACAGCCTAACAGGTGTGTGTCAGGTATGTGGTAGCAACACCTGGAACAGACAGGTGTGTGTCAGGTATGTGGTAACAACACCTGGAACAGACAGGTGTGTGTCAGGTATGTGGTAACAACACCTGGGACAGCCTAACACTAGTAACAGGTGTGTGAAACAATATCTTGTAGCTTAAGTATCAATTGATGTACCAGTAATTTCTAACCACATATTATGAAATGGATTTACAGTATACACAAGATATAGTATGCAAATTAGGTTTTGGCCATAGTTTCCATAGTGATGGGGTAAATACCTGAGTTTTTAGTATTTATCATTTATAATCAGGTGGAGATAATTTCTGTTCCAGTATCGTTTAATCTCAGAACAAAAATAACGTTAGTTACGTTACCCGAGCGTGTGAGATGGTCTCATCATATTTAGTAAGTTTTCTTTTGGGGGGGTGGGGGGGCAGGCGCCAAAACTGTCAGTACAGCAGTTCTTTTCAATATTTCAACCTTTTGGTTTCGTCGCTTCCAGTGATTTGAAGGAAAATACAGCTTTGAAGTTGAACTTGAGTTTGCTAGGTTTGAAACTTCACGGGTAACTTTGTTTTTAACTGATTGTTCATCCTAATTTTATACCGCAAATCTAGATACTAGTTAGCAAACAAAGAAAAGTTACGACCGTAAAGTACCGTTAGAACTCAGCAGTTTTGTGTTCTGATCTCTCTTCTCGACACGATATTGCCGCCAAATCACACATATCTGGTGGATCCTGAAACACTGAACAGTCGACAGACGGGATCTGTACTTACTTTCTTCATGGATGTCGCCAGAAAACTTCCTTCAACTTTTTTGAACTCGACTTTCCGGAACTTTTTCCGCCTACCGCCATTTTGTAACTAGGGAGAGTCTATTCGACAATGGGGGTATTTCAAAAGCACACGTATCGAAAAAAAATAGATCATTTAGCAAAGTAAACAAGTATTTGGACGATTATAAAGTACGAAGTAGTATTTGATTTCCATCGTCAGCTCCTAAGCGACGCAATATTAGTTTTAATTGACGTACAATCTGATTTTCACTCCCGTGAGGTGAAGAAAATGGACTGTTCCGTGAAGTTGCCACTTGAGGGTTTTTGGCGGCGCCTCTGGGGCGGTTCCTAAGATGCAGTGTTGGATTCAAGCTACAATATTCCAGTAATTCCCTCTGATTCCTCAGGGAAGTGGGGAATTTCATACGATTCAGGTTTTTGCTGCCTTGTCTAGTTGAAACATTCATGGATAGATCAAAGCAAAATTGTTTGATCTATTTGTAGTTATTTGTTTCTCAAGCTCAACACAATATCAAGCACAACATCAAATACAATATGGATTTATTCTTTATTGCTCATTCTTCAGAATACATTTGGAAATCTGTGGGCACATTTTATTCCACACATCCCAGATTACTTCAGATTGGTACAAAATATACAACAGAAATGAAGTGGGTTCTCTGTGATAATCCACAAAGATTGAATAATATTATAAGAACAAGAAAAGTTTGTACAGGTTTGGTCCATTCGTGATCTTGTTGTGTAACACATAAAACATAATATCACAGTTTCTAGCGGATCGTTCTGATTGATTATAATAAACAGTTGGATATATTATATAGAATAATAATAACTATGAAGAATACTATGAGTAATAAACATCTGCTAGTTTCCTTAAAGAAATTACAACAATGTACAAAGTTACATGTAACGTTACTAGTCATATGACAATGTTCACTATTGCTGAATTAAGCTTCATTGAATTAAAACTTCAAAATTCTTTTTCCTTTCTCATAACAGAACTTGGTATTCAAAACATCACATTGATGGACCCTGGTTGAATGAACCTTGACCTTTGTGACACTAAAGACTGTTATGAACAGTTCATTCACATCAATGGGTAAAAACAAATTCCTGAGAAGCCTAGCTTGACTCTTGACCTAGTTCTACTGTCATTGACCCCTGATCTTTGACCTGACCTCCCTGTACTTCTCCCTGAAGTGGTTTTCTAGCTGCAGGAGTCTCTGGTTGAACTGCTCGGCTGTCGGCAGGTCGATGTCCAGTTTCTCCCTGTCCACGTAGGCCGTCCCCCACACCTTACACCTGCTGGTGTACTTACACAGGGGGTCCAGACTGGAGGGCACCTGTCGGGACAGCCACACCTGGAACAAACACACCTGTTAGCACACCTGTGGTCCCCCACACCTTACACCTGCTGGTGTACTTACACAGGGGGTCCAGACTGGAGGGCACCTGTCGGGACAGCCACACCTGGAACAAACACACCTGTTAGCACACCTGTTGGGACAGCCACATTTAATATGTTAAATATACATTATATCGTTATGAACTAAAATCAGTTTATATCAATGTCTCCAATATGTTAGAATTACTATAAATTATTAATTCCAGTATACTGACCTGAGCTGAGGAAATGTACAGAGCAGGTCGCCATGTTGGGAACTCAGTACAGCTTCAGACAGCTGGCTGTGGTGTCCGCTCCCTCAGGAACTAGCCGCGTAGAGTACCTGTAGGTGGAAAATGGAAAACAGAGTTGCTTAGTTACAACAATTAACACAATATTGTCATTATACCTTTAACAACAGAATATGGGAGTAAAACTACTGACAAGTAGATTCATAAACCATTTGGTGCCATATACTTTTAGGTGTATGGCACAGTTACATGTACATGTAAAACTGGTACATACATTATAGAAGTATGTGTACTAGAACATGGGCATATCTATGGTATTACTATTAGATACATTGATTTATTACAATCTGACTGCAAATACATCTACACAATGTACTACAGTCTTGAATTTACAGAAAAAGTCAAATTACACATATTATTAGAGTCCATTTAAGACACCCTGGAGTACAGCATGCCTGTAGGATAACCAGGATAACTCACACCAGCGTCTCCAGTGTTGGGTGTTCCTCAGCAGCCTGCACCACAGCCTGGAATCCTGCAGGCTCCATGGAGATGTGCTCCAGGTCCAGCTGCTCCAGGGCAGGGAGTATGGGTAGAGCCTCGGCCAGATCCATGGCAGCGGTGTCAGACAGGTGTGTAGGTTTGTCCCAGTGACCAGACATTTGCAGCCTGGTCAGTGCCGGCAGTGTACTGATGACCTGTGCAACCCTCCCCAGTCCGGCTCCTGTTACTCTCCTATTCCACCCGATGTGCAGCTCCTGTAGTGTGGTGTTATAGTGAGGGGCTGTGGTCAGACTCTTGTCACCAGGTGGGTTTTGTTCCATGTCCAAACTGATGGGATGGCAGAGTGTTTGCACCAGTGAGACAATCCCTGAGTCTCCTATGTTATTGAAGCTCACATCCAACACCTGTAATTGCACCAGGTGAGGCAGAGCTTTGATCAGGGATGATATTCCCCTGTCACTGATACCTGTCCAACTGAGAACCAACACCTTCATGGCTGTGAGGTGGTGGAGGATAGCAGCCAGGCATTCCAGCCCGGGGTCTCCTATGGCATTTTCACTAATGTCCAGTTTGATCAGTCTGGTTAACTTACACAGTACAGGGACCAGTGTGCGCATGCCTGTGGGACTGATACCGGTGTTACTCAGGCCCAACACCTGCATGGCAGTGAAGGTGTGGAGGACAGTGGTGAGAGATTCCAGCCCAGTGTCACCAATCTTATTATCACTTATATCCAGTTCTCTCAATCCCACTAGGTGGCGCATGTAGGGAGCCAGGGATGAGATGCCCAAAGCTGTCATGCCAACTCCATAAATTATCCCTCCAAGACGGAGTACAGCCAGGTGTGGAACACTGGACAGCCCAACCTGTAGGACTTCCATCCCAGCATCACCAAGGACAGGGTTCACAGAAAGATACAGCTCCTCTAACAGAGACATGTGTCTGAACCCCTGCACAAGTGGCTGGAGTGATGATGGTGTTAGGTTTGTGCGTGACAGACCCAGTGCCCTCAGACAGGGAACATTCTTCAGAACTGAAACTAGCCTGGCTGTCAGATCAGGTGAGTCAAATGTTACATAGTTCAGTCTTAGGTCTAACTGCAGGCCAGGAACACGCGAGGTGAAAATCTGTTCCAGGTACTGAAGAGCTTCTGATGTATCAACATAAGATGATCCTAGTATCATTCTATCAGGGAGATGTGATGACTGGATGTTTTCCAAGTAATACTGCAGAGCAGCATGTTGTTTACTGTGCTTGTCGAGGTCCAAAATGATAACTGGCAGGGCTCTGCTGACAGCCTGCAGAACACCCAGCTCTTTTCTTTCACTCAGGATATTCAGGCACAGCAACACAAACTTCTTGTACGTTTCAACTGATTTCTTCCCATCTGGCTTTCCAGGTAGATGGGACTTCTGAAAGTCATCTGGTCGTAAATGTGAAAACTTCTTGCTGCTGATCTTGCTTAGTTCCTCCATCACAGCTTGTGCTGCCTGTGAGTCACAGCCACATGTGAACTGAAGCAGGTTACTGAGTTCAAGTGCCTTACTTATGGAGGTGAGCTGCAGCAGCTCAACAATGTCTTGCTTCACTTGAGCATGAGCTACATATCGTCCAGCCAGGAACTCTTGCATGGTCTTGTGTGAAAAGTTCAGCTGTTTCCTAGGATGCAATTTAGAGGAAGAAACCTCCAAGGAGACCACACCCAGCTTTAACAGTAACTCCCAATTAACCTTTTCTCTCTTTACTTCTGTAAGGTCAAGCAGGGTCTCATTCCTCAGCAGTGCCTCTAGCGCAAGCTTGCCGAGCTGCAGTAATGACTCAGCAACCTCTGTAGGCAGCCCTTCTGTTGGCATGTCCACTCCTTCCCGCTTACAGCACTTTCTGACCAGACATGTCAGCAGGTTGTCGTACAGCCCCATCATTGTTCCAGTAGACACCATCGCTTGGTCCTCCTCCCACAGCAGACACACAAACATCAGGAACATTGGTGTATAGATTAAAGTGTTCAAAAGTTCATTACTGTTGACATGTAGAGCAAGTGTCTCTGTCAGTTCTTGCTTCCCAACAACAGTGAAATACTGCTGCATGTATTTCTCCACATGTCTACGGGAGAAGCCCATGATGTGTACATGACAGTCTGGCCAGGTGTACTGCTGCACTCCTGCTGAGGGTCGGGAGGTGATCACAATCGTGCTGTCGGGGTACATCTTGCCAGACAGCAGTTTGGGAATGGCCTGCCCGGCTGCCCTGGCCTCAGGCCGCAGCTCATCATACCCATCTAGGAGGAAGAGCACACAGGACTTGTTCCTCTGTAGGATTGTTCTAATGGACTGTGCTTCAATACCTTCAGTTGTTTCATCAACACACTGGTCCCACACCATCTCCTCTATGGTCTCCCCCTCTCTCACCTCCCGGAGTCGGATCAACAGGACGATGTCATGCCGTCTGCCCAGCTCTGTTTTCTGTGAGACGGCATCTAGGGCTTCTTTGGACAGAAATGTTGTCTTCCCCCCTCCAGCTTCACCCTCAATCAGAATGCACCTTGGTGCTGTGGACAGTCCTGTGACATCTGGCTTGAACAAGTCGTCTAATGACTTAAGCTCTTTTCTTCGTTTTCCTGTTAGTGTTTGTATCAACTCTAACTGGGTGAAGATGTCAGTGAGGCTAAGTGTGAAGTTGTCATTCCAGATCAGAGGCTTGAAGTGAGTCAGTTTCAACTCATAGTACTTCTTCACAGACTCCTGGAACAAGTCTGGAATAGAGAGGTCTCTGTTGTTAGACTTCAATCACCAACTTTAGGCCACATGACAGGAGAAAGAGCTCAAAAGGTCAATCAAAATATTGTGACTTGATTTGATTACTAGTACATGGATGACATCCTCTGGGAACCACAAAACTCATGCGAGCGTGCAAATAAAAAAAAAGTTTTGCCCCAAAAAATGTTGCTTTCATTATGAAATATACGTGATCATGAAGGTTGAACAAATGACACAGAGTATGGTACGGTGAAAAACAGTCTCTTAAAATTCATTGCTCCACATTTTTGTCTTTTTCGTTTGATTTTGGCATTCTACGACATTGGTATCATTTCCAAATAATTTTTTTTGCAACTAACGGTATACATTTCCTCATTTTGCAACTGTTTTGTACGATTTACAGTGAGTATGGTTGAAAACTTTTCACTTACACTCACTCATTATCCGTTTTCTTTTCTATTTTTTTTCAATTTTTTTTTTTGGAAACAGCCAAATTTTCATGCGCACGCGGATGTCATACATATAATCATATCAACATGGCCTAAACTTAATAAACGTTTTAAAGACAGTATCAAGGAGAACATCAAGTATGCTGACATACCCCCTAAACAACTCGAGAAGCAAGCACAGGACCGCTGTGGCTGGCGCTCGCTGACCAAGCTTGCGCAGGAGAACTTTGAAAGGACACGTCGTAAAAATATTGTTGAGGCTAGACAGAGACGCAAAGCAGCGGCAGCAGCAGCAGTGACCAGGGAGCAGAGTCCGTTCCAGTTCACCTGCGAGCAGTGCGGAGGACCCTGCAGATCCAGAATTGGACTCCTGAGCCACTTGCGGGTGCACAAAAGATGAGAAGAGGACGCAACGTAGAAGTCATCATCGGCAACGATGGACAACCACGAAACTTAATAAAATACTCAAATTCTATCCTTAGGATAGTCAAAATTAAAGCATGTCATGTAGCGGAGACTATTGCCCTGAATAGAACTGACTGGAGGAGGAGCAAGGGGCCAGTTCCAGCCTGAGCATGTAGGCAGGCAGATTTTGTTTCAATAGATTCACAAAATCCCAAAATACTTCCTGTGCAATAAGAGAGTACTTGTGCCCTGATATTAGTAACTTCTATTTCCAAAGCAAAGAGTTGTTCAGGCTAACAGTATGCTGGGGGACATGTATTAACTATATAGAGGTAAATCGTACATCACAGGGCCTAATGGTAGAGCAAACATAGATGATATTTCCTTTAGTTTCTGACTTGAATTTCAAACCTGTCACTGAAGAAGACTCTGTTCCTGCAGCTCCAACTGGAACTGCCACTGCCAGTGCTGAAAGACAACAGAAAAGGATTATTAAGACGTACTGCTTTTCCTAAACAATCATAAGCTTCGGTTTGAATAAAGTTTTAAATTGTTTCTCCATGTACCGGTATCAAACTTAGGGGAATCACAGACCGTAAGATTTGGGAATCTGTCAAAAGTGGAAGTTCAAAGTGATTCATATTGAAAAATGATGATATGAAAGATTCAAGTCAATTGACATATAAAAACTTAGTAATGCTATAGTGTTGTAATGGATAGAAAAGGGAACTATAAAATCATTATCAGGAAAAAACAGTTACTCAAACAACTGAAAATGACTTTGGAAACGGTTTTCATAGGTTTAGAATAAAAACACTTCTTACCTTCAAGACCATCCACAACACTCTGTAAGTTTGCCTCAGACAGAGCCTCCATCAGGACCTCTATGGTGGCTCTCTCTCCGTTACCCTTCAGCCATTCCTCCAACAGGTCCATACAGCGAGACTTGTCATCCCGGTTTCTCCCTTCGATGTTGTCGATGTCTGGTTGTTCAAACCCAAGATGGAAGGCCAGGTCCTTCCAGTCTGAGCTCACCTTTTCTTTGGTGTAATAGAAGTACCTACGAACACCTGGAAAGTAATGAAAAGAGGTTACTGATCTTGTTTACTTAACTCTCCAGAGATACCATTTCGATTACCTACTGGTAACTAAGTGCCTACACTGTACAGCTACATTATACCATATTCAAAGGCAGTGCAACAAAATCTTACATAACTGAAAAGACTTCCAATTCTTAGGATGTGACTTCACATGTAATGTTTTACCAACACTTATCTCTTTACTCACACACTTATCTTTATACAGAACTCTATACTATATAACTTCTCACCTTCCTCTCTACAAGTAGCTGGTTTCTTCTTCCCTGGAAACTCTTCTCCATCCTCCCCCTTCCTCTTCAGCTGGCTGCTACAGGCTCGGGGTGAACCTGTCTCAGAGAGGTGGATTCAGGTATCAGTAATGATGTGAACTCAGCTTCTGCAGTCATGGGCACTGCTATCATGATGTGCACAATTATTTATCAGGATGAGAGGTTATGCTATCTTAACTGGCACCTGTATTTTACCTTCAGAACATTGTGATTTTTCTCACCTGCAGTTTCACCTGAGTGCCCAGCCGCCCCCTGGCCCTCAGCCATGACTCACACAGGTGTCAGCTACATCATTATAGGAACACCTGGAACAGACAGGTGTGTGTCAGGTATGTGGTAACAACACCTGGAACAAACAGGTGTGTGTCAGGTATGTGGTAACAACACCTGGAACAGACAGGTGTGTGTCAGGTATGTGGTAACAACACCTGGAACAGACAGGTGTGTGTCAGGTATGTGGTAACAACACCTGGAACAGACAGGTGTGTGTCAGGTATGTGGTAACAACACCTGGAACAGACAGGTGTGTGTCAGGTATGTGGTAACAACACCTGGAACAGACAGGTGTGTGTCAGGTATGTGGTAACAACACCTGGAACAGACAGGTGTGTGTCTGACATATGTGGTAACAACACCTGGAACAGACAGGTGTGTGTCTGACGTATGTGGTAACAACACCTGGAACAGACAGGTGTGTGTCAGGTATGTGGTATCCCCAGTTCCAGGAACTACAGCCTCATTAGTCACAAGTTACACTAGGGAGGTGTACTTACAATTCTGTAAACAAGGTCCTGATTTACATACTATTCACCTCCTCTGCACAAGGTTGTCACATTAGTAACATCTACATACAAGCAGACCTGGAAACAACCTGCTTTTCTCAAATAATTATTTATGCCAAATATGGTAATTATTTGTTTCCAACTAACAGTTATGTTTACAAATATGTTTGCCATGTATGATGACATTGTACATTAACTTTACAAAATGTATTTGGGTATCATGGCTGTTACACACAGTGTGTGAATGAACAAACATGATGTTTGACACTTTAGGGATGAATTACACATTTCAAATAATAGAATATTGTTTCAGCTATATACGAATAGTGGGAAAATATTCAACATCACACAGAAAAAGCAGCTCGGTCAAATCGTGCGTACGTAATGCCCCCCTCCCACCCACGCACAGCGTGCAATTTCCGCACGCCCAGAAAATGTATTGCTAAACCCAGGACACTAAAACTCGCATAAAATGAAACAAAAGCTACACATTAAAGACAACAGGGAACCATAATTCATTACTACAGTTGTGCATTTTTTAAATTAGGGGGAAAGTGGTAAAATTTCAGACTTCTTTTTGACGTTTTCTGTTTAAAACCTCATAACTACCATCTAGAGCATAGGACAAGAATTGCACAATCAGAGTCGCGAATGTTGACCTTTGTGATCTTTGTCCTTTTACCTGAAATCTTTTCCAGAACCCGTATGGAACACGAAGTCCTTCGGCTTTTGAGTTGAAAACAATTTTACTAGCTCTTATGCATCAGAGCTAGTAAATTTCCTGGTGAGAGGTGAAACTCACTCACTCACTCACTCACTCACACTCACTCACCCACTCTCATTCACTCACTCACTCTCTCACGCACTCACTCACACCCACTCACTCACCCACTCACTCACCCACTCTCACACTCACTCACTCACACTCACTCATATTCACTCACTCACACTCTCACCCACTCACTCACTCACACCAACTCACACTCACTCACTCACTCACCCACTCACTCACTCTCACTCACCCACTCTCATTCACTCTCACTCTCTCACGCACTCACTCACACCCACTCACTCACCCACTCACTCACCCACTCTCACTCACTCACACTCACTCATATTCACTCACTCACACTCTCACCTACTCACACTCACTCACACCAACTCACACTCACTCACTCGCACTCACTCACTCACCCACTCACTCACACTCACTCACTCTCACTCACTCACTCACTCACTCACTCACTCACTCACCCACTCACTCACACTTACTCTCACTCACTCACTCACTCACTCACTCACTCACTCACTCACTCACTCAACCGGTCCAAAAACAGTAATTTAAAAGTTTTTACAGAGGATGATTTAGAAATCATCACTATAATTATAGTTATAATATTGCTTTGTTCCAACACAAGAAGCTAAGTAGCCTGGTTTTCATACCTACGGGGATGGGCTCTGGAATGTTCGGCCGGCCAGAGGTTGTTTCCCCCAATAGTAATTTAGCTGCGGTTTCTTAGTTTCCTCCAAATTTATGGTGACTTCCCTTCTTGTGTTGAAACAAAGCTTGAACTCTACAACTATAGATTCTAACAACACAGCAGTAGAAATCTTGTTTGATTACATACATGTACTCGAGGAAAGGGTTGAGTAGCTCCTTTCTAGGTGGGAAGTATAGGGAACTCCTTTCTAGGTCACCAGGGAAGTATAGGGAACCAGTGGTGCAACAGGAGTAGCCGTGTCTCTCCCCCGTACCACCCAGGCACGGTCAGTCTTCTCCCCACCCCCCACACAGGAACACACACAGGTGAGGTAGAACTGGAAGAGAGGATTTCCATTGTCAAAAAACATTCCAAACTTTTCATCTGTGTTTTTCTTTACCACAAAAAATGAACAGGGTGCTTCAACTCTAATTACAACAGTAGCTGATTATTTCAGTTACAACCATTTCAGCAAAACAAAGGGGGCCTTCAAGTAGGGTGTTTTGAACAGGAAAGTTTGTGCTAACAAGATAGAATTTTCTTCTTCAATGCGGCTTCTCCACAGCTACATTAATTCAACACAGCTTATAGGAGCCGGAGGCGACCATGGCATCCACCACCCCTGAATTTGCAGTAAATCTGTTACACAACAAATGTTACTGGGCCCAAAATTTAAAGCACTTCCTTCTCGGTGGAGACCAGCATTGATTGCACACACTGACTCTTACTAGTCTTAGTTAGAATGCCAGGAATTTGGTTCCAACAGAAAAAGTTCTTCAATTAAAAACTACAGCTTATTAAGAAAGGACACACTAGAATTCTTCATATGCTACCTTTTAGGTGGAAGATTACTGTTACTCAACTTGAACTCTAAAACTTTCAAACTGTACTATGTACTGAAAGAGTAACCTACGGTCAAGGCTACTCTCTCACTTAGTTCCTGATTATTAAGCATAACCCAAGGTTTAGTAGTGGGTGTCACTTAGAACATCTCAACCTAGTTATTTAGCTTACAGAACAAGATATTCTCCACACTGATCAGAGTAAAGGGCACAGGCTGTGTGAGTACAGCTTACACAGATTTAATGTGCTGGAAAATCATGTCTGCCCTTTTCAACAAGCACAATGCGCACTACATGACATAATCATTTCCTTGCAGCCAGCTAGTCAGGGACAAGAGGACAGGATTCAAACCCTTGTCCCCCCTGTCCAGAAGAATTGCTAACCGCTACAGCATACTAAATATAGAGTTATGAAAATCTGACAGACCTTTTTCCGAAGTCTTCGTTGGGACAGTCGTGGGTTCTGTACTAATTTAATTAGTGGCTGCTGCTCAGAATGTCTACGCCCAGAAAGTTGTCCAACAACCTCGACTCTCGCTGATCAAGTATGCAAATCTCACCACCTATATGTCTGTAGCCTGAATTTTACCGTGTGTAAAGTAAACTTGATAGTAAGAACTATCTAACATTGTTTGGAAGCTTACAAACAACAAAAATCTTAATTTTTGACAAAAGAAGAAAAAATAACCCTAATATTTTTATCCTGTTTTTCCCGGTTT